>NW_026532778.1:0-2757 GCF_026283585.1 Hylaeus volcanicus | reverse complement strand
TCAATCTGATTGGTCCATCCGTCTCGGAGTAAGAAGCAAGACAAAATTTGTCTGTTTTTAAAAAAAAAACGGGTAAAAAATGACAAATCACAAAATGTTTCTTTTTCTTCCAACTGGAAGAAATATTCGACAAGATGCAAGAGATTTCACTCCGATTCATCAAGCCATCTCGACGTAATCTGCAAGCATACCTAAAAATCACGGTTTTTTGGTAAAAATACGGATAAAAAATGATAAATCGCAAAAGTCTTGACAGCAGGATCACGGGGGGAACATCCTCTACAAGATACAACAGGATTCATTCCGATTGGTCACGCCATCTCGGCGTAATCGGTGAATAGACATTAAAAAAAAATATATATATATATATATATACATGTCGAATTGAGTAACCTCCTCCTTTTCGAAGTCGGTTAAAAAGGAAATAAAGTTAAAATCTGTACATAATTAATCTATAAATAATTCCTAGTGCCGCGAAATTCAAACAAAGAGGAATCTGGTCTCCCTACACACATAAATTTGCTATAGAATAGTAGCACCAGAACCACTTATCTTGCATCTCTCTCGGACCGGTTTCTCTCTCACAGTTCGCACTCCAGTTAGGATAGAGCTCAATGGTAACAACAGAACAGACGACGACAGCGCCACAACGGAAAGCGCGATAGCGAGGCAGCCATATTGCCATACAAATCATCAAGATTTCACAGCAATGAAGCTAATCAAGTTTTTTGAAGAGAAGAAGCAATATTTTCTCACGATTCGTTTTCTAAAATATTCTTTACATCACTCCCCATTCCACTCCAACGCCCGATTTTGCAATTTCGGTCTTGAAACTTTATAAATTATGAAAGCATGGTTTTTTTTTCTTATAGAAGAAATTTGTATACAAACACTTTTTCCAAAATCGGGCCTTGCAGTGGCGTGCGCCAAGGTATAAGGAATATTTTAAAACCAGAATTATTAGAAAATATTGCTTCTTTGTTTCAATATCCTTGACAAAAATCATGCTAGCCTAATCGCTCTGTCCTTGTCTCTCCTGCAATTGTTGTATCGCACTCTCTGTCCTTGTCCCGGAGTTTCCTACTTTTTCCGCAACTGTCGCTGAAGTCAACTCGAAGTTTGGCTTTGGCTCCTGCGCAACCTTTGCCGCCCTCACCAAAAACTACACAAGCAGGAATTAAAAATTTTTAATTTTGCGCCGATTACGAAAAGGTTATTTAACATAATTTAATATAAAGGAAATAGAAATTATTTCAAACTTTTATGCAATCATATCTAGAACTGATGAGTATTCATATAAATTAACTAGAAATTATTTCATACTTTTTAGTGCAGTTTTAATATTTTTTCGAAGTCGGTCATATTTTTTTTCCAAAAATTATTTTATCCCAACGATAAACAGATATCTCCGATATTGCGGGGTAAAAGCAATGTGCCTTTCAAAACGTTCCCGAATTTTGCATTCAATACAAAATATTAATTTTGCTTAACGATAGCACGTAAGTTTGCAATGTCGGTGAAAGGTGAAAAATTCTTGAAGGTTTTGAAAATTTCGATGCCCTTTATCCGGAATGGATTAGCCGACACGGACATGTATTATATAATGCGACTGCAATTTAGAAGAGATTTTGTTGGTAGCTTATGATCCGACGATGTGCATTCCTCTTGTTTTTTTTCACTTTGTCGAATAGTTAAAGCGACGAGGAAAATAGGTCAACGGCGCGTTGCGAAATCACGGGCGTACTTTATGAATTGCTTTCTGAATTTCCGTACTACGCCTCGGTGAAAATTATCCGTTCTCCGTTACACGAAATCGCGACTGATTTGAAACAGCGAAACTTCCGACCTACATTTGGAATGTTTATTGTCGATTGAACAGCTCATTCGAAGTACGTCTTACACCATTTTACCCCACGTAAACGTAAGAAAGCATTTAATGGTACTTCTACTTTTTACGATTGAATATATTAAAATTTAATTAATCAATCAAGAGCGTTATTAGTAAGTTAAGTTTCTTACGACTTTCTCAGAATTAATTTCGTATTACAGTTTGCTCTCCTTACACGTAATTATAATTGTACTACACTTTCAGCTATTAACGTTAGGTACTTTATAAGATATTTAATGTCGATCAAATAGGTAATAATATACAATATATATAGGTATTTGGTTTATAAACTATATAACATATACACTACCGGACAAGCAAACCGGAACGATTTTTCAAATGCTCATAACTATGAGAGTTTTCAACCGATTTCGGTGAAACTTCGTGAGGAATAGTCTTCAAGAGTCTTCTGGGTGTGTGTAAAGTTGCATTGGCGAGGGTTGATGTGAAAGGGTTAATTCACCCCCCTAAAGGGGAGGGTGTAAAAAAACGCCTCTTTGAAACAGGCCAGGAATGACGGTGTTACATGCCGACAATTTTAATTTTAATTTTGTTTTTGATTTCGTCGGCAGGAATGTGTTCGAGATGGTTTACCATCCCGAATTCGTTCTAATCGAACACAAACCTAGCCTTTGACGGTAGTTTGCTAAATTCGTTATGGGAAAGAATACATATTTCCTCCTTGAAATCAACGTCGTCACGCCACTTTCACCCTGCTGGCAGCGCCGCGCCGCGGGTAAATCTTGTAAAATATAATAGTATTGTAAAAATAATAGTATGATGCGTTGCTGTTATATGTCAATTATTATTAAACAATATGAATGTTCACGCGCCGTGGGAAAGGAAGAGCATACAAGCATTATCAAAAT
>NW_026532777.1:0-21234 GCF_026283585.1 Hylaeus volcanicus | reverse complement strand
CTACCCCCCATTTCCGGCTCCTCCCCGAGTTTTGGGACACCCTGTATGTGCGAGCTGAATCCAATTCAGTTGGCATGGGCTCAAATGAAGAGGAAAGTACGAGAACAAAACACTGGAACGTTAACGTTTACAGAATTATTAAGATTGGCGAAGGAAGCTATAAATGGAGCGACGGAAAATGATTGGAGTAAATTTTGCGACCACACCGAAAAATTGGAAAGGCTATACTACAAACAGGACTTTTTATTGGAAACTGCAACGGACAAGTTGAACATCAACATTCAAGATACGGCCTCTGAAGATAACGAAGCAGGAAGTGAAGATTCAGTATAATCAGATTCAATATAAATTATGAATTAAGTGAAGTGCAGTGTGAAATTAATTGTAAATCAAGTGAAGTGCAGTGAATGTTTTAATTATAAGAAAATATAATTATAAGGATGTTATAAGTATGCATAGTTTAATTTTAATGTTTGTATAATAGTTTCTAAATTCACATCTGGAATTTATTGTAGTTCTAGTTTAAAAAGGGGAATCTTTTTATTTGTTTACTATTTTTATTATTAGAAAACATATTTGGGTTCACACATAATTCTGTAATGCATGAATCGATTACCATAAGACTATTTCGCTTTGTGAAGTACATTCTAGGGGAGCGGAGAGGAGGTTGTAGTCTAGTTTAATCAAACTCACCCAAATATTTATGTTTTAAGCTAATAATAATGACGAAAAATATTACTTTTTACTTTCTGATACTTTCCTTTTAAGAAGGTTCAATTTTTTTATTTCAGAATTTTCCTTTTCCTTGAATGGTATGTATGTAATATTAGATTGGGGAGTATCTTTTAACAAATTGCAGCAAATCAGCAATTTATAAAAAGACTTTCCCCACCCCAATATGTCCCTCTTCTTCAAATATGTCCCGTTGTCTGCCCTCTGTTAAAGGAGGAAGTCACCTCGTCCAAGATGACTTCCTCACCCCTTAAATGTTATCCAAATATCTTCCAATGGTCATTCTGCAACCTCCTCACGATATTCATTTTCAATTTTTATTATTTTTTTAACGACATTTTTCCAATTAATTTCATTAATGTTATCTACCTCATTTTGTACTAACCCTTTGCACTCGAGGCATTTTTCTATAGATTCAAATCCAGTTCATTTTTATAATAAATTTCTGTGAAACCAAAAACTCTACTTCAAAGAGAAACGTCTACGAACGTTCATGACTCAATGTATTATTAATTCAATTAATAATTAGTTGTATTCTGATATAAGTGAAATTGAAATTGTACGTTCAGAAAATCACTTTTAAATTACATGTCACCCTAGAGGCGCCAACCTAGCGCAAAAGGTTAATTCAATAACTTTCCAATCTTTGCGGGTATCTTTTTTTTCTCCAAATATTTTGTTTTAGCTGTGCCCATATCATTTCGATAGGGTTAAATATACAGGGTGCGGCAGAAATAACTCCTACATTTTAAAAAACGATTGAAAAAAAGTGGTACGAGATACCACCAGAAACTTTTTATTTCTTAAATCTAGATATAAAAAAGTTTTCTTTACTTTATGTTTTAAAAATTATGTCGTCCAAATGGTGGCCTTTACGGGCGATACACAAGCGTTCTTGAAAATTTTCTATCACTCTCGCTAGCATTTCGGGAGAAATTCTTTCAATTTCCTCTTGGATGGCCTCCTTTAGTTCATTGAAGGACCAAGGGCGATGTTTGAAAACCTCGGCCTTGAGGTATCCCCACAGAAAAAAGTCACATGGACTTAAATTCGCCGAGCTACGGTCCATACAGGGCGTCGTCAGCACGAAATGAGGTAGATAACATTAATGAAATTTTATATCTAGATTTAAGAAATAAAAAGTATCTGATGTTATCTCGTGCCATTTTTTTTTAATCGTTTTTTAAAATGTGGGAGTTATTTCTACCGCACCCTGTAATGGGGTGGTAATCTCAGTATAATATGGCCATATTCTTCGGCTAATCTGTCAATTACATATTTTTTCTTGTATGTCTTCGTTCTCATTACTATGAAGTAGTCATTAAAATGAAGGTTTGGGACCGAGAGCTGTCTACTTATTGAAAATACTGTGGTAGGTAGGAACTTAGTTAACCAATCATCGTCAAGAGTTTTCGGTTTTTCCAATTTGGAAAAACCTGCGTAGCAAACATCAAGTCTTGGGGTCCCGAGGTGTAACGTGGGCATGTATACTTTAGAACCGCGACACCCTTGTCGTCCTACGGATCAGTTACCTGGACCAATAAAGCAATAACTACTGTTTCGGTTTACGACCTCACAAGATCCCTTCCAGCGACAGTACTCTTCGTTATTCTTGCCGATGAGGCCTTCGCATTGGAAAAACATATAATGAAGCCGTATGCAGGCGTACACAGGAAGGGATCGGGCAAACGAATTTTCAATTATCGTTTAAGCAGGGCCCGGAGAGTGGAAGAAAATGCTTTTGGTACTGTGTCGTCAGTATATCGAGTCCTACGGAAACTCCGTCTCGTACATCCGGAGAAGGCTGTCCTCATTGTTACGGCGATTATGTATTTACATAATTATCTTCGGTCCGATTCTTCAAGTGGGACATATTGCACAGTTGAAGAATTGGACCGAGTTGATGGGGGCAACCTACTCGACGAAAATTGGCGAAGGGATATTCCGCAGGATAATTTACTAGAAAATATGCGCCCCATACGGCATCGGCGGGCCCCGAAGTCATCCGAAAACGAAAGCATTCGGAAAGAATTCATAGATTATTTTGTGCACGAAGGCCGCCTGTAGGAAAGAAGGTACGAGAAAAGATATTTATGATAGTAGCCGAACTGAACTTTGTGAATGGAGTGTTTCAGTCGAAAAGATGTTACTTTTCCTTTTCAGAAATGTCCATTGCAGTGAATCCACTGCAATTGGATTCTATGCAATTGAATCCTATTACAGGATTCAAGCAATTTTTATATAATTGTTTGATCACTTAAAATACACACCTTTGTGTAATTAGGAACGACATATAAATTTTCCAGTTCCTAGATTATACGGGTTTAAGGATTCTATTTCGCACATAATGTAAGTGCAGTATAAATAGGATAATTTTCATTATCGCATTATTGCATTAACATAATGCAAGAAAATCAAATTTTAGAAAATACGTATTCCGTAGTTTAATCTGTAGTTTACATATAGAGGGCATACATATGGCATACATAGAGATGGCAAACAACTACACCTACTGTTAGGTTGTAAGGTTTATTTAAGCGTAAAATTATATTCTCCGCCGTCGACTGTTAAGGGTAATTCTGGTCGACCCTATCATAAATGCGCGTTCCCAAAATGTAAGCGCTTAGGTTTTACTACATTTGGCGAGCAGATGTCGCGCGGTCATTTTTACCGTTTTCCGCCAGGCTTTTACAAACAATAGAGTTACCGTTTTTCCTCCTCAGCCGACTTCTCGTCTTATAACCGAATATTTCAACCAATCACGAACAAATCTCCATTTCCACCCGACCATTTTTCCCACGACCTTTGAGTCCTCGAGGGGGCGCTAGAATTGTGCGAAACCGAGAACGAAAATTTAAGACCAGGTATATAAATGAAATTTAAAACTTGTTCAATAATATCTTCCGACACCAACAGGTATGAAGAATGTACAAATGTGAAAATTGATCGTTTTTACTCTTTACAGAGTCGTCCGAAGGTCCGTCAGTACCAAGCATCCTGAACGGGTAATACTTTGCAATTGTGAAGGAAAAATCCAACCTGAGGTACGTTGTTATCGTGTGGAACTTGTGCACAACGAAGAGGATGGAAATCAAAGGGCATTTGACTTCCACATCAAATTTTCGCTCGTATTTGAAGTGCAAGCATTCGTCTGCGTTCGAAGAATATTCCAGCGAAATGTCGGCGAAACAAACACGAAAAATGATCGCAGGAACATCAAAGGTAAGGGCTGCTGGAAGCCAGTTTGAAACGGATATGGCAGCGTTCGTGATAAGCGCGATGATTCCATTGCAGATAGTTGAAAATAAAAGTTACCGGCAGATATTCAAAAATTTAGGCTGCAATGAAAAAATGGTCAGTCGCCGCACGTTGGGAAGAATCATTGGCACGATGTACAACGATGCGGTCTCTACAATCAAGGAGGATTTACGTAAAGTGGAGTACGCATGCACCACCGCCGATATTTGGTCGGCAAGACGCCGACATTTTTTTTGGAGTAACGGCGCATTAGATTGATGAGGAATGCAACAGAAAATCAGCAGCCCTTGCGTGCCGACGCTTTCCCGGCACGCACTCGTTTGAGAAAATTCAAGAAATAATGAGTAGCATTCATATTGAATTTGGATTAGACTCGGTAAAAATCGTTGCGACAGTAACGGATAACGCAAGCAATTTTGAAATAATTGAAGTAGCAGAAGAAAATATTAGGTTGTCCCAAAAGTTTCTTTCGCTTTATTAATAAGTAATACATGCACAATATTTTATGTTTTATGTTACATTACTAAATTGTGCACGATTCATTTTGGTCTATTACTGTTACAACATGAATATTTATGAAATTAGATCGTCTATTTATATAAACACGACTACATAAAATAATTAAGTGCAACTCGCGAAAGAAACTTTCGGAACAACCTAATACCTGCACGGACGTCGCTGATTATATCAAGGATATTGGGATGAAAGAATGTTGGGAGACTACATTTGATTCCTCATCAGAGAAACGAACCCAACGAATAACAGAAGACAAAGCAAAGGCCGAAATTATTTCTAATCGAAATTAATTAAACTGTAATAACGAACTAAGGAGCCTAAAGAAATCACATGTAGGTTTCGCAACGTCTTTATTAGAACTAACGGGCTTTTGTCTTTTTCCCTGATCGTGCGTTTACGCGCCGGGAGGTCTCGCGTCCTCTCTATACGCGACCTTTGATGGAAGAGTATCGGTTACCGACTACCAATACTATAAAATAAATGTTTCCTATATAAATGGGAAAAGAATACAAAAACAGAGTAAAATTGGAATTTTTGTACCTTTACTCAATTGTTCCTAACTACGGTATTTATCCATAGATTTTATTCAACAAACGCTTGCTTTCTTCGTAAAAGTGCGATCTATACGTAAACAATAAGAAATTGGACATAATTTGACAGTTACTAATTTTGCATGGCAATGGAAGAAATTGCTATGTTCTAATTTAGCCGAAGAAATTGAAGGTTTCTCATATGTGTTGGCCCGTAACACTTGAACTTTTGAAGCGATTGGAAAATAATGTGAAAAGCAATGGTTGGAAATTCGATTACCTTTAAAATAGCGTCTTACGCGACCAAATTGGACGTTTCTAACTCGAGATATGTCCTAAAATGTGAAGATTTGTCAAAACAAATTGAAAAAAAATTCAAAAATTCCATGTACCATGTAAAAGTATTTTATGTACTGTACTGACTTCGTCCACCCCTGTTATTTCAGGTGTTAATTGTGGATTATTACAAAATCTTCTGGAGGTGTTTCCATCATTGGTGGTATCCATGTCCTGTTTTACAACATGTACTTTCAGACCCATTTTTTTCATGAATTTTTCTTGGATTATTTTTTTAGTTTTATATTTTCTATTTTTTGTGGTTTAGTGTGTATATTTGTTCTCCAACTTTTAAATGATTTATTATATGCAATATGAAGAATGCATTCTATAAATTTGATTCGTGCATGTGAAGGTGATAATCCCAAGTTAAGGGCATATACAGCCTTAGGTTTATTTCTAATAGCATCCAAATTGTTCATATCCAATGGTTTCGTTTTGCATATATAACATACTGCCATAGATGCACTACCAGTTACTGTCTGTGCAATTTTACCATCGATCATGGATAAGTAGGAGTTATCTGTACCCGTATGCGATAAGGAATATATATTTTATGAAAGTCGACAATGATTTTTTAACAGAATATACATTTAAATGTGTTATTCGATTTAATTTGCTATTCTCTATGAAAAAGTATTAGCATACTTATGTCGAAAAACTATTATTTTGGGAAACATTTGAATATCAATATTAAGTTATTAAATGAAAACTAATAGTTTCCCGACATAAATATGTTGGTACTTTTTTTGTAGAAAATAACAAATATAATAAAACAATAAGTTAAAAAATATAGGACTCCATTTAAGATAATATTAATGATCCAAAATAAAAGCGAGATATTTCAGACATTGATCAACATTACAGAACAAATGTTCTCAACCCCGAAATCGCAGATGTACGCAGCTAAAACCTGTTTAGATATAACCTTAAAAATATACTGCAGAATTAGCATGGAGTTTTATTTTGACGCTAAGTGAAGGAAAAAAGTTATGTCTAATTGAACTTCATTTTTAATCTTAAAAATACCGTTTTGTTCAACATCTATCTTATTCAAATAAATGAGATTGTCATTAACTTTATTCATATAATTTACTTGCTTTTGTCAACATAATCAAATTCCATAATTGTATTTGTACAAGAATTGTACAAATAACTATTAGATTACGTGAAAGTGTACTAGGAGTATGTACTTGAGAGTTTTTAAGAGATTATAATTATTTACAAGGGACTCGAGACACAGTTTAGTTATTAGACACAATTTATTATTTATGACACGAATAATTATAGAAACAGACGATTTACAATTAGAATATATGTATTAAACGACACAATTCGAATTACACAACTAGCTTAAATCTTAGATTAATACAAAAATAACTCGCACTCTAATTACGCTCTAACTCGCTCTATTCGTTTTCTGACTGAGGTCGGCGGTGGCTTCTCCGATTTTTATCTATTATTCTCAACCAATGGTCGGCGGACACGCGTCATTCAAAATTAATTAATCCTATTAGCTTCATTATCGCGACTAACAGTGATTGTTTTAATTATGATTGGCTGCTCAGACTGAACGGAGTCGCTAGCGCCATCGTGAACGCGCGAATTTTAAACAGTATTTTTTCTTAAATTTTTCAGATACTTGTAACTGCGTTCATTTGTAGATGCACTTGAAGACCGAAATTACTGATCCCCTGTTTCCTAACTTTCATGTTTTAATATCTTTGGGATCAACTGGCTATTTACAGAAATATTTGTTGATTCTGATACTTCAATCATCCTTATTTGAAATTATAATAAAAAGAACTTGGATATACAACATTGCAAAAATCGACTTTTTTCTTCGCTTGAACCACTGTGCGACGGCATCGACAAGTGCAACATGCTGTGGAAAGCAGCGACGAGGCCGAAATCGGCCGAAATCGGCCGAAATTATCCAACGTGTAATCGGGCATACATTAAGTAGGCCTGGAGAAACAAGATGGAACTCCTTGTACGATTCGCTTAGGAAAATATTGTCCGTGAAAGAGAAGCTAGGCGAATTTAGAAGAGCGTTAGGGATGAAAACAACAATACGTTAGGGATGAAAACAACAATACGTTAGGGATGAAAACAACAATACGACATCAAATACATCGAGGAGCACATCGAGTGTACAAAGCCAATAGCGGAGGCCAGAGATCAGCAAAATCTTTATCTAAATAAAAATTTTAAATATCGAATAAAGATGAAAAATTATTATCTCTTACTCGTCGAATACAGATACACAACTTTATCTTTGTTACGTCCCAGCTTATCTGAGACTCTTTTCTTGGGATCTTTGTCTTCAATTAAAGAGCTAAAGCTCACCTTAACTGTATTCGCTAACGGGAAAGAGCAATTCGGGATTGCAATGATTGTTTCCAAGGTTTAGCATATAAATATGTATTGTTACAAAATAACGAGTTTATATTACAATATCGGTTTTTGGGAAATCAAGTATACAATTATTCAGGTACGTTACCCCTTGTCGGTCTTACAGTTTGGTTGTACCAGCTATCTGTTGTGGTCCCAGGGCTGTGCTGTTGCAAGGATCTGTTTGTCGGCAACTATCACTCGCGACACGGGTCTCTACTAATTAACAACGGACTTTCCTCGGTAACGACGCGGCGCGCGTACGATTACTCTATCCGTGACTACAATAATTTAGTATTTGATGACCAAAGCGCGACGCTGAGTGGGTGTTCGATTGATGATAAAGGTTCGATGTGATCTTAACCGATTATACGTCGGACTTTCGTAGGTAACGACAACGCGTGAAGTTAACCTGTCCGCGACTACAAGATTTCGGTAATCACCACGATGATAACGTACTGACAGCGGAATAAAAAAAAGCCACCGTGGGGCGTGTCCACGGGTTTATATACTAGCTGATTCTCGCATGGCACGAGCCGCGTTCGAGAACCTTCGTTTTTGCATCCGTTGAAATCGGGAGGGGTCCTAAGTTCAGCAGATGTGCTGGCGTTGAGTGCTGACGCCTATTTCGCTGATTCGCAGATCCCACGATTCGGTTCCCGAGAAACGGTTTCCGAATCGTACGTCAAGCGCATTCCTAAAAGTATCTGATCTTAACTATTCGCAATGCGAGGTCGATGAAAAGGAACACCGGAAGGGCCGGATGTAACATCTTTATTCGAAGACTGCCAGATAAAAAAATGTATTCGAGGTAAATGTACTCAAAGGATAAAGATAACTTAAATTATTTTTATTCGAAGGCTAAAGATACCTGCTTTATCTGCAGAAAGTTTCAATCGTAAGATACTTTTCGCACTTTTAACTTTATCCGACGGGTAAAGATACCTGCGGTAACTGCAGAGAGTTTCACTCGTTGGGTAGTTTTCCCATTTTTAACTTTAACCGACCGCTAGAGATACCTGGTTTCTACCCGAGAGTTTCAACCCTAAGATACTTTTGTATCTTTATTTGACGGCTAGAGTTGCCTGGTTTCTCCCCGAGAGTTTCAACCCTAAGATACTTTTCCGCGTTTGTATCTTTTTCGACGGCTAGAGTTACCTAGTTTCTCTCCAGAGATATTCATCCGTAGGTTATTTTCGCATTTTTATCTTTAACTGAAGTTTCACTCGTCGCGTGGTATAACTTTCGTACTTTTATCTTTATCCGAAATTATCGAATAAGAGTCGAATAACTTTTCAAGCGGTATTTACTGTTTAGTCGGCGGTTGCAAAGTATAGTTATACATAATTATACAGGAGTAAGGAAGTGTAGGAGTACTCGTGCATATAGACGTGTACTGTAGATATAAATGATGGTCTTTTTAAATGTTTATAAGTATTGTTATTGCAAAATTCCTATTGTTTACTACGACTCGGCAACGAGTAACCGATCGAGATGATTTCATGATGTTCCCATGTAGAAAAATTTATAAATTTCTTAAATTGATATTATTTATTTCAATTTCAATTTTAGTAAGTTTACCTATATTTGAATATTATAAAATTGGAACATGTATATTTTGTCCATTAAACCAAATTTTATTTTGACTAATTACAAGAACATTTATTATATTAACATGATTAGGAAGACAATTAATTGAATATCCTAATATTGAACTTAGTCAAATTTGAACATTCATGAAATCTTAATTGGCATAAATTAATATTTAAATATTAATTTATGCCAATTAAGATTTCATGAATGTTCAAATTTGACTAAGTTCAATATTAGGATATTCAACTAATTGTCTTCTTAATCATGTGAATATAATAAATGTTCTTGTAATTAGTAAAAATAAAATTTGGTTTAATGGACAAAATATACATGTTCCAATTTTATAATATTCAAATATAGGTAAACTTACTAAAATTGAAATTGAAATAAATAATCTACATGTACATCTGCATGATATACATCTATATGCACAAGTATACACTTCTTTACTCCTGTATAATTATGTATAACTATACTTTACAACCGCCGAGTAAACAGTAAATACCGCTTGAAAAGTTATTCGACCCTTATTCGATAATTTCGGATAAAGATAAAAGTACGAAAGTTATCCCACGCGACGAGTGAAACTTCAGTTAAAGATACAAATGCGAAAATAACCTACGGGTGAATATCTCTGGAGAGAAACTAGGTAACTCTAGCCGTTGAATAAAGATACAAATGCGGAAAAGTATCTTAGGGTTGAAACTCTCGGGGAGAAACCAGGCAACTTTAGCAGTCGGTTAAAGTTAAAAATGGGAAAACTACCCAACGAGTGAAATTCTCTGCAGTTAACGCAGGTATCTTTACCCGTCGGATGAAGTTAAAAGTGCGAAGAGTATCTTACGATTGAAACTTTCTGCAGATAAAGCAGGTATCTTTAGCCTTCGAATAAAAATAATTTAACAATAAGTTATCTTTATCCTTTGAGTACATTTACTTCGAATACATTTTTTTATCCGGCAGTCATCGAATAAATATAAAGTTATGTATCTGTATTCGATTTTTTATTTAAATAATTTTTTTATCTAAATAATGCCCATCTCTGGCGGAGGCTATTAATATTTTATAAGGGGAAAAAAATATTTTTTATGGGGTATTTACCCCATGTATTTTATCCCTTAGAAGAAAACTGGAACATTTAAAAAATAATACGTGGAGGTTCTGCGGACCACTCAGTGCTTGTCTGTACGATAGAGTGATGAAAAGATTTGAAGGCTTCTTTTTCCTAACAACTCCAGAAGCCGATATGGCAGCGTTGGCTGCCTGAAGGGTGCGCAGGAGCCAGCTTCGACCATACATACATGGACTACCCAAGTTATAGTGTAGTCCGTAACCAACATCTCCCATGCCAAAGTTACGAGTAAGCAGTTGTGCGCAAGCGCTATAGTCAATGGGCGATAGCAGTGGGGAAAGGCGCGAATTGAAATTTTGGACGGTTTGGCGAATTACTCTTTGAGTATATAGAAATGTATATAGAAATATAGAAATGTATATTGAGTATATGTCTATATACTCAAAGGAACTACTCTTCGACCGTTGGTCAAAGCTGCAGTCAGCCTGTCATCGAGATGGAATTTTTGCTATAGTTCTCGAATTCGACGCATGTGCATTAGCGTCAAGTCTCACTTTTGGTATGGAGATGTTGGTTACGCTCTGCTTAGTGTATAAAAAGTAGGCTTGAGCAGTCCATGTATACAGGGTGCCCAAAAATATTGTAACACCTTGAAAGGGGTGGTTCGGGAGGTGATTTGAAACAACTTTTTCCATAGCGAAAATGTCCGAGGCTTCGTTAAGGAGATATTAACAAAAAAGGCTGACCAATCAGAGCGCGTGTATACCGTTGGAGCGGCCGTGGTAGCGAAGGCTACGAGCTATGCGGCCGCGACAATGTCCTTCGACGCACGTCGAGTCACTTGTCACGTACAAGCGCGGGCGCTTAGAACATAGCCTTCGCTACCGCGGCCGCTCCAACGATATCCGCGCGCTCTGATTGGTCAGTGTTTTTCATTAATATCTCCTCAACGAAGCCTCGGACAACATTTTCGCTAAGGAAAAAGTTGTTTCAAATCATCTCCCGAACCACCCCTTTCAAGGTGTTACAATATTTTTGGGCACCCTGTATATGGTCGAAGGGAGCCAGAGCCAAACTTCGAGCTGACTTCAGCGACAGTTGCGGAAAAAGTAGGAAACTCCGGGACAAGGACAGAGAGGGGGATACAACAATCGCAGGAGAGACGAGGACAGGACGATTAGGGTAGCATGACTCTTCTCAAGGATATTGAAGCAAAGAAGCAATATTTTCTAATAATTCTGGTTTCAAAATATTCCTTATACCTTGGCGCATGCCACTGCAAGGCCCGATTTTGGAAAAAGTGTTTGTAAACAAATTTATTCTATAAGAAAAGAAAAAACCATACTTTTATTATTTATAAAGTTTCAAAACCGAAATTGCAAAATCGGGCGTTGGAGTGGCATGTGGAGTGATGTAAAGAATATTTTAGAAAAAGAATCGTGAGAAAATATTGTTTCTTCGCTTCAAAAAACTTGATGAGCTTCGTTGCTGTGAAATCTTGATGATTTGTATGGCAATATGGCTGCCTCGCTATCGCGCTTTCCGTTGTGGCGCTGTCGTCGTCTGTTCTGTTGTTACTATATCGTCAGTCTACACACGGTCTTCCACGTGGTTTAGACCAGGCATGGCCAACTGTTTTTGCCCCCGGACCGAATTGGAAAAAAAGGAAAACACTTATTTCTTTATGTAAACAAAATATTATTATGAAATTTGTTTATGAATGTTACGTATACAGAAACTCTCCGTTTTTAGAAGCTCGCGTTCATTAATCTTATTTTATCTACCCTTCTGGAATTTGGAGCTCGGTCTCACTGGAGTGCATCCTGCAGCTTCATCCTCTTAATATCATCTTCGACTCGCGTTGCGTGGGATACTTTCTAATCTACCCTTTTCCCAGGGCACACAGCTGCCGACCTCAGAGCAACGAAAATCCTAACCGTCAAATTTCCTAATATGGAAATCACTGGCAGTTCCCCACCAACATTTAGGGGTATATAAACCCACGATTTTCGTTGCTCGTGGGCTAGTACGAAAGAGTTACTCGTTAGAGACACATTGATCGTCTGCAGAGTAGTACTCTAGTGAGATCGGGCTTCAGTTCCTTTCGATCATCGTTACCATATAGATCCGCGAAGACAGTTTTAAAATCTATTACGGCCATAAAAGTACTCTCGACCCCCGCATCGCCAGTGCATCAACACCGCGCAACACTGAGGTAATTTTAACTTCATACACTAACCGCGACAACACGACACTGGACACTTGTAATTAGTATAGTTATTTTTGAATATATACACTTTATGTAAACTTAAAAATCTGTAAGATCAATCATCAAACCTTTACTTTGAAATCATCAATTCTAGCCAGTGTAACGATCCTACAACATAATAACTTTACCGCTCGAGTTATTATTCTATTAAATTAACAAGTTGCGAGGCTTTATTAACGACGCGTATTACATTTTAACGATACGATTTAGTCATTGTGTATTCAACCCGAGCTCCTAAACTTAACCTATTCTGCGGTTACCCTTTACTGGGAGATACCGATTCCTGCTAGCTATCTGACTTCGCGTCAGAGGCGTCTGCGTTTATCTCCAATAACCAAGACAACCAAACACCTTACCCTACGGTTACCCTTCACGCATCAGAGTCGTCTGCATTATCTACTCTATCCTCAAATCTTCGGCTCCATTGATACATACTAATTAATCGTATCGGTCCAATTGTCGAATCCACCCCACTCGCAGGGCTCACACGCGCGTCGCTATCGCCCTGGCTCGTAACATGAATAATTGTTAGTTAAGCAATACAACATTTTTTTCTAATCGAAATGAATTAAATTAACGTTTCCTATATAAATGGGAAAAGAATACAAAAACAGAGTAAAATTGGAATTTTTGTACCTTTACTCAATTGTTCCTAACTACGGTATTTATCCATAGATTTTATTCAACAAACGCTTGCTTTCTTCGTAAAAGTGCGATCTATACGTAAACAATAAGAAATTGGACATAATTTGACAGTTACTAATTTTGCATAGCAATGGAAGAAATTGTTATGTTCTAATTTAGCCGAAGAAATTGAAGGTTTATCATATGGGTTGGCCCGTAACACTTGAACTATTGAAGCGATTGGAAAACAATGTGAAACGCAATTGTTGGAAATTCGATTACCTTTGATATGGCAACTTGCGTGACCCAATCGGACATTTCTAATTCGATATATGGCCTAAAATGTGAAGGTATCTCAGAAATAATTGGAAAAGAAATTAAAAAATTTGTATAAAAAAAACCTATCCATAGAAAAATTTTGAACGGTATTTTGCCGCTGCACAGCCATTGCTCGCTATGTTTCGGTTAGTCAGGGCCGTCGCTACGGGATTCGCCTAATCGGCGCCACGCGCTATCAGTTTTGTATTACATTTACATGTTCCAGATAAGTAATTCTTCATTTTTAATATTTCATTTATACTGGAACTCAACAAAACGGAGACAATTTTCCACTGTTTAAATTTTAATCATTAATTTCCCGTTTTTGTATCTTCAATTATTCGACTTTTGTTAATTTGGTATTGAGCAAACTTTATTTAAATCTAAATTGAATTATTTAACAATTAATTAAATCTATAATTGCATATTTTGTTGTTAATTTTAAATGCAAACTGCTACCTAACAAATTTCTCTTTACAGCAGAGTTTACCCCCCAAACACTAACTTAAGTAAAAAAAGATTAAAGTGCGTGGCGACGATTGTGCAGAACGCATGACGAAGGCCCTGATTCACCGACATAAAGCGAGCGAAGTTTGGGAAAAAGTTGGGGAACTTCTGGACTAGGGTGTATATGGGAAACACAAATTAAGGTAATATACACTTGATAATTTTATTTTTTTTTAAACTTTGTGTAATATAAATATATTTATTGATCGGCCCCTGCCGTCTCGGTTGTTGCTTTCTCGCGGGTGGAGGCCGCGTTAGTATTTCATTTCTTGCCGCGGTCCTTCTGCGGCGTCTATTTTGCCGCTGCCGCCGGTGCCTGTTACTCTGAGATTAGTATGACGGAATATATTAATTTTAAGTACTAATCAAAAATTATTGACATAATTTTGGTTAACGATTATTTTTAAACGTACCACAGTCTCGCGTTGCGGATGCTGGTCAGCCGCCGCGAAGGCTGGTGGTGGCGGCGGGGCCTGCGGTATGCCCACAACAGAAGTGGGGTGGCAGGGGGGGCTGCGACATACCGAGGGGTGCCATTAAAAATGTTACCCCATATTGTTCATGTCTCGTGTAGTTGTTGTCCCAGAAGGACAACCTGTCAATCCCGTATGTAACTGTTGGAAAAAAAAATAAAGATTAATATAAAGTTTTTACAATATTTTTTAATTACTATAAATAAGTAATTATACCTTCCTCCAGGCTGCTCATTCTATAATGAAAACAAAAAAGAATATTAGATTGTATACTATGTAGATATTCAAACAAAGTTTCAATTATTTAATAACATACGCACGCAAAGTGTGCACCGAATTCTTTAATCAGAATTTTTTCCTATGTATAGAAACGTATGTAGAACAATCTCTGAAAGTAGGAACGCGCAACTTTCTCTCGTTTTCGAGAAATAAATATTAAAAAATATCTAAATTTCGATTGACGAGTGTCGACCGTAACCGTGTTGGGGATGTCATAGAAGCATCGTGGCGCAGTCGGTGCAGTGTCAGGTTGCGAAGTGAATATTTTGCCCTAGACGCGGTTCGATTCCGGTAGAAGACACTTATTATTTTACGTTTTGATATGAAAACTACCTTTCTATTGTATAAAGATTATTTTAATAAAATATCGTGTAATTTTTATGTTTTTTATCGCATTGAAAAGAGAGGCAGGATGTGGAAAAGAGTTTCTACAAGCTTTTATAAAAATTATTTACAGCGTAATTACCATTTGTCCTACTCTAAGAATAAAAATGTAAAATTTACGCTGTAAATAATTTTTATAAAAGCTTGTAAAAACTCTTCTCCACGTCCTGACTCCCTTCTCTATGCGATAAAAAACATAAAAATTACACGATATTTTATTAAAATAATCTTTATATATAAAAAGGTAGTTTTCATAACAAAACGTAAAAAAGTAAGTGTCTCCTACCGGGATCGAACCGCGTCCAGGGCAAAATATTCACTTCACAACTTGACACTCCATCCATATTTAAACATTTATTTTTCGAAAACGAGAGAGAGTTGCGCGTTCCTACTTTCACAGATTATTCTACATACGTTTCTATACACAGGAAAAACTTCTGATTACAGAATTCGGTGCACACTTCGCGATGTCTTGTCAGTATCCTTAATTAATTACCTTAAATATTCAATGTCACTTCGTTTTTAAATTCTTCACGTTTCGACGTTTTCAACTGAAGTGACGGCGTTCGCGACGACACCTCCAGGTCCCCTTTGGCCAGCCCCCTTGAAGCGCGGGTGGGGGGCATGCCTGCGTTTGGGGGTCCTCGAAGACTTGTCGATGCCTCCGAAATTTCCTTTACGATCGAAGGAACCGTTACTTGTAATACTTCTAACTGATTATTCTGTTACGTATGCACACCCGTTCTTTTCGAAGCTCGCGTCTATTTATTTTATCTACCCCTTGGAATGTGGAGTCTGGTCTTACCGAAGTGCACCCTCCAGCTGTACCATACTTTTCTCAGAATCATCTTTTAACTCGCGTTGCGTGGGTAACCCTTTATCTAAACTTTCTCTAAAGCCCCACAGATGTTCACCTCTGAGTAACGAAAATCTCAACCGCCAAATTTCCATATATGGGAATCACTGACGTATCCCCACCAATATCTAGGGGTATATAAACCCATGATTTTCGTTACTCGAGGGATTAGTACGAAAGAGTTACTTGGTAAAGTCACGTCGATCGTCTTCAGAGTTGCGCTTCAGTGAGATCGGGATTCAGGTCTCTTTCGATCAACATTAACCATATAGATCCGCGAGGACGGTACAAAATCTATTACGGCATAGAAACATTCTCGACCCCCGCATCGCCAGTGCGTTAACACCGTGCAACAATTAGGTAACTAAATTCATACACTAACCGCGACAACACGACACTGTACAATTGCATTATTAGAATTATTCAGTTTTGAATATATAATCATTTGTTAACCTTAAAAGGTCTGTTAAATCGTTATTAAACCTTCACCATTGGAATAAGCAATCCTAACCAGTGTAACGACCCCACAACATAATAACTTTACTGCTCGAGTTATTATTTGTCTAGAATTAATAGTTGCGAGACTTTATCCACGACGCGTATTATATTCCAACGATACGATTCAATCCTTATCTAACCTCTCCAACGGTTACCCTTTACCGGGAGATACCGATCCTACGGTTACCCTTAATTGGGAGATACCAATTCCCAGCAGCTATCTGGTTTCGCGTCAGAGTCGTCTGCGATTTCTACTCCATCTTCAATCTTTGGATCCATTGAAATAAACAGGACTAATCGTATCTTCTTCGATTCTTGAATTCAACCCACTCACAGGGCTCACACGCGCGTCGCTATCGCCCTGGCTCGTAACAATTCATTAAATAATTTTGTACTAATTTGCTACGATGACAACTACACACAACTTTATACAACTTCGCACCACATACGATTCTGGGTATTTCTGCCTAAGCGGTTAGTCGCAGTCAGGAAGAGGAAAAACGACATTTCTTTGTGATTTTTTTTTAGTTATTAAATAATAATTTGCATAAGTAACAGTTAAGTATATTATAAAGCATGTTTTAAAGAACTAAAAAACATTTTTTGTTTTGAGAAACGTTTAATTTATATCGTCATAACAGTCGATGACTTAAAAACATACGTTTGCGGTGACCAAGATTTCTCTACACCTCTACACCTGAGGTTTACCTAAAAACAAAAACAAAGGTAGATTTCGAAAATAGATTAGTCTAGCGGGTCCCTGAACGAAGGATTTTGGAAAAAATTAATTTAAAACAAGATGGCGTACATTTGAAGTTGATTTTCAATTTTTTCACTAAAATTAAGCAATTGAATACAGGATAAGAAAAAGTATACAAGAAAATAAAAAATCATTCGTTCAGGGACCCGTTAGTCTAATATATTTTCTAAATCTACCTTTAGTTTTGTTTTCAGGTGCACCAGTTTGAAGAAATCTTACTCACCGCAAAGCAAGTGGCCACCCACGCCATCGCCTGTTATGACGAAATGAATTAACCTTTTCTTAAAACAAAAATTCTTTTATAATTCTTGAAGACATACTTTGTAATATATTTACATTTCATTAATGAAAATTATTATTTAATACCTTAAAAAAAACACAAGAAATTGTCCGTTTCCATTTTCCTGACTGCGACTAACCCCTTAAACTTCAAACAGTCTAGATAAAACTTTTCATTCATTATTTTCCAAACGAATTTTCCAGCATCATCGTTTGTCCCGATACAGGCACGAGATACGTCACAAAAACAACTTTCCTCCAATCGTCAGCAATACAACTAGGCCAATCGGTAGAGAATTAAAACAGCGTTTTGGTGATAAAAGTACTAACAGCAAACCGATTCTGCAATTACGTAAAAGGGGATGTGTAGATGAATAGGTATATGTTTTTCACTCTCAACTCTGTTCCGTTTTCTTGTTATAAACAATTTAATCCAAGAAAATCTTGATTTTTGTCGTTTCTTGCTTATAAATTTTGAACTAATGCAGCAATATTAATGCTCGAAGCAGATGAAATGTAGATGATGAAAATACCTATAGAATGAGACGTCCAATTTTTCGATTGGATAATGAGAAACGGAGAAAAATTGGAAAACCGGAAAATTCAACGTATATACACTACTCCCAAAAATTAGCGGGACACTTTTTCAAACCGTCGTAACTATGGGAGTTTTCAACCGATTGAAATGAAACTGCGTGAGGAGTACTTTTAAAGTGTCCCCTAGGCGTGTGTAAAGTTGCATTGGCGAAGGTTGACGCGAAGGGATTAATTCATCCCCCTAAAGGGGAGGGTGTAGAAAAACGCCTCTTTAAACAGGCCAGGGATGACGGAAGAGGTTGAAAAATTCAAAAAAACCTTTGGGGCGACTCTCCTTGATGCCCTCTACAAAATGCACCCCCTCTAAAATCCACAATTTTTGGACGACGGTCTCGATTTTGGGCTCAATGCATTCTCCGGACCCCCCGATCCAGAAAATGCCATCACCCATACCGTACACCCCATAGCCACCCCTTGGGGGGTGGAACAGCTCGCGAATTTTCAACCCCCTTCGTAAGGGAGCACTTCCACACATTAAACGGCGATGAAATTCACCGTATTTGTTCTCGATATGTTAAGGATGAATGCCGAAAAGGTCCCGTTTCGAAAACTGCCCACGGAGCTGAAGTAGGGCAGAGGTAGGGGTGGTCCACCCCCAAGTGTAAGGGTTGGAACGTTGCTTCGTTGCATGAATTACATGTCCAATAGTCCAGGGCATCGGTGCGACACAGTTTTGATGTCTTTTTCCCGCGTGAATGGCAATAAAATACGAAAATGTTTTTTAGGGAAAACCCACCCCCAACTTCAGGCCCATCTGCAGGGTGAACGAGCAACCCCACGTCAATGCCGTTCATGGTATCGGATGCGCGAATGCTTTATTAACAGGTCCCCAAAAATTCAGATTTTTTTAATCACGTGTTACGAGCCAGGGCGATAGCGACGCGCGTGTGAGCCCAGCGAGTGGGATAGATTTGAGAATTGAACCAATACGATTAATTATTGTGTATCAATGGTGCCGAAGGCTGAGGATAGATTAGACAACGCAGACGCCTCTGACGCGAAGTCAGGTAGCTGCTGGGAATTGGTATCTCCCAGTAAAGGGTAACCGCAGGATAGGTTAAGTTTAGGAGTTCGGGTTGAGTACACAATGACTAAATCGTATCGATAATGAATACTACGCGTCGCGGATAAAGCCTCGCAACTTGTTAATTTAATAGAATAATAATTCGAGCGGTAAAGTTATTATGTTGTGGGATCGTTACACTGGCTAGGATTGGTGATTTCAAAGTAAAGGTTTGATGATTGATCTTACAGACTTTTAAGTATACACAAAGAGTATATATTCAAAATAACTATACTAATTACAAGTGTCCAGTGTCGTGTTGTTGCGGTTAGTGTATGAAGTTAAAATTACCTAAGTGTTGCGCGGTGTTGACGCACTGGCGATGCGGGGGTCGAGAGTACTTTTATGGCCGTAATAGATTTTAAAACCGTCTTCGCGGATCTATATGGTAACGATGATCGAAAGGAACTGAAGCCCGATCTCACTAGAGTACTACTCTACAGACGATCAATGTGTCTCTAACGAGTAACTCTTTCGTACTAGCCCACGAGCAACGAAAATCGTGGGTTTATATACCCCTAAATGTTGGTGGGGAACTGCCAGTGATTTCCATATTAGGAAATTTGACGGTTAGGATTTTCGTTGCTCTGAGGTCGGCAGCTGTGTGCCCTGGGAAAAGGGTAGATTAGAAAGTATCCCACGCAACGCGAGTCAAAGATGATATTAAGAGGATGCAGCTGCAGGATGCACTCCAGTGAGACCGAGCTCCAAATTCCAGGAGGGTAGATAAAATAAAATTGATGAACGCGAGCTTCGGAAAACGGAGAGTTTCTGTATACGTAACACACGCTTTCGTTGTTAAATCGGAGCAGATTTGAAAGAGTAGTTAAGTGAGCCGGACGGAGCCAGCATTCAAGAGCGCCCGGCAGCTAGGCAACCCATCGTACCCCGCTCGGTACTCTTCCACTTTCCCTGTCTTCTGCGTTCCTCGCGGGGTCGCGCCGCGCTCTTACAATGTTCCAATGCGTGTGTTAGAAAAATGCCCTGCCAAAGCGGAAGGGTTAATTTTTGCTTTTTAATTTAACAGAAGAGTTTCGTGCGTGGCGAAAAATAAACACCCGATTTCGAAGACAATTTGCATAAAAAAAGGACAAAAACTTTAATTTTTGGAATTGTAATCTTTAAGTCAAATTTAATTCATTTAAAATTTAATAAAGCCGTTAAGAAAAACTTACAAATAACAAAAAATTTTACACTATTTACAAACTTAATAATTAGCGAAAAACTTAAAAAAAAACTGTGAATTACAAATAATGTTACAGTATTTACAGTATTTACACTATTTACAAACTTAATAATTAGCAAAAAACTATACATTTTTAATATTGGGTGGTTCCACCTTGTGCATTGATAACCGCCTCAAAGCGGTGCGGCATACTTGCAATTAATTTATTCACGACACTGATAAGGATCGCGTCCCACTCCTCTTGCGCGATTTGAATCAGCTCTGCTTGGGTCCGCGGAGGAGGAACGTGGTCCGTAATACGTCGTTTGAGGTTATCCCATAAATGTTCTATTAGATTTAAATTCGTGCTTACGGTTGCTCGCGGTTTCTTCATTAGTGTAATATTGTTTTCCGCCAAAAAGGTCTGAGTAATGCGCGCGGTGTGGGGGCGCGCATTATCTTGCATCAGCACGAAGTTGTGCACCTCAGCCGCTATTGGAACCACGTGCTGACGCAGGAATAGTTCAATATATTGTTCCGCGCTGAGGCCAGGGCGCGGAATGTGAACTAGGGGGGTCTTACGTCCATGCATAATGCCAACAAACACAAAACCAAAAGAATCCACGACGAACACACGTCCCACAACCTACACCAAGGACCAAGAAGACTGTAAAAGATAAAAGAAGACAGAGGACAGAAGACAACATCAAAACCAACCACCAACAACCCTG
>NW_026532776.1:0-3140 GCF_026283585.1 Hylaeus volcanicus | reverse complement strand
TTTCCTTCTCCTTTAGCTGCTTCTGCCTTAATCTGTTGCACTTGCTGTGTAGATTGTGTGTAATATGTTTAAATCTTAAAAGTCTCGTGGTTTTTGGCGAAAAACACTGAAACGGATCTATCTATCCTTGTCCCAGAGCTTCCTACTTTTTCCGCAACTGTCGCTGAAGTCAACTTGGAGTTTTGCTGGGTCTCCTGCGCACCCTTAAGTTATGAATATTTCTACCACTCGCGCGCTAGTGCGCACAGCATCATGCTCAATCGGCATTCTCGCGCTCTGATTGGTCAGTGTTTTCCGTTAATATCTCCTCAACGAAGTCTCGGACAACATTTTCGCTAAGGAAAAAGTTGTTTCAAATCACCTTCCGAACCACCTCTTTCACGGTGTTACAACATTTTTGGGACATCCTGTATATACTATACTATACTATACTATACATATACTATATACTCAAAGCAAGTATCCCCAATCCATAGTATTCATATCAGTGTATGTAGTAGTACGACACTGGCGCCGCGGGTAACGTAGAGCGCGAATTAAAATCGCGAATTAAAAAGAAGGGATTTCCTAAACATCTGATCAAAATGACTTAGTACATGCTACGCGGTAAACAATTTTATGTTGCAGAGGGCGCAACGGCCTCCTCCAGAAGCTTCAAGATCGAAAACGGACTACACAGGGCACCGTCAATTCACCGATACTATTTAATATATTTATTGGAAGGAAATGATGGATCTGTGATACAAATGAATATTTATTATAGATTGCTCTGATTACAATTTTTAACTTTTAATATGTTGAATGCTGAATATAAGAGAGATATAATAATGCAAGAGTATTATACAGAAGAACGCTTAACTTCCTATGTGAACATAGTTGCATGATATCGATACCGTCGATATGATCGATATCGCCGGCATTAGCATAGCCGCCAAAATACGAATTATGTAAGAATGCTTAACTATAAGGTGTTAGTGAAGCATTAGTTTAACAGTAAATTTGTAACGTACATAATTTGGAAAAAGTTTTCTATACCCATCGCGATGAATTTATAATTACAACACGTATATGTATATAATTCAACAGTAAATATATTTAATTTGTTGTTTCACAATAAACGTATGTCAAAAAAAAAAAAACAGATCTCGTCCAATCACTGAAGTTAAATGAAGTTTTCCATTGAAGTGAAGGTTCTCGTTAAGTGAAATGGCACAGTGTGTCGACAAAGGGAATGTTTAATAAATATCAACGACCATACCACGCATGCCACACCAGTTCTCGTCCGATCACTGAAGTTAAGATGCGTTGGGCGCGGATAGTACTTGGATGGGTGACCGCCTGGGAACACCGCGTGTTGTTGGCACTTTCCTTTTTGTCCCTTTACCTTTTGGGTTCATTTTTATAGTTTTATTGCGAGCATAGCCTCTAAACTAACACCTTTCCGATTTGAGAGCCTCAAATTACTTTTGAATGGAAGATTATGAGGGCAATAACAATTGACCAGAATTACAGTTTGCCAAATAAGTATATGACTCGATCAGTATTATATTGATTATAATAGAAAACGGAGTTTTCAATTGAAATGAAGGTTCTCGTCAAGTATAATGGCATGGTGTGTCGACAAGGGTAATGTTTAATAAATGTCAACGACCATACCACGCATGCTACACCAGTTCTCGTCCGATCACTGAAGTTAAGATGCGTTGGGCGCGGATAGTACTTGGATGGGTGACCGCCTGGGAACACCGCGTGTTGTTGGCACTTTCCTTTTTGTCCCTTTATCTTTTGGGTTCATTTTTATAGTTTTATTGCGAGCATGACCTCTAAAGTAACACCTTTCCAATTCGAGAGCCTCAATTTCCTTTTGAACGGAAGATTATGAGGGCAATAACAATTGACCATAATTATACTTTGCCACGCAATTATATGACTCGATTAGTATTATATTGATTACAATGGGAAATTGAGTTTTCCATTGAAGTGAAGGTTCTCGTCAAGTACAATGGCACGGTGTGTCGACAAGGGGAATGTTTAATAAACGACAACATTGTGAATCGATCTTTCCAAGAGAAATTCCTTCAATGGGAAATGGAGTTTTCCATTGAAACTGTTAAAATACCAGAACTCTTGTAAGAAGATTAGGACATAAATGAAATACTTCTTTTGTACTAACCACGAAGACTGTAATACAGTCTGGAGCGCTCGCGGTAGCGATTGAGCGCGACCGTCTAGCGCATAGCCTACGCTCAACCGGCATACTCGCGCTCTGATTGGTCGGTGTTTTTCTGTTAATATCTCCTTAACGAAGCCTCGGACAACATTTTCGCTAAGGAAAAAGTTGTTTCAAATCACCTCCCGAACCACCCCTTTCAAGGTGTTACAACATTTGTGGAACACCCTGTATATGATTTTTTCAATCAACTATCCTAATAATATATATCGTAATAACATTTCTATGAAAATTCATCATAAATGACAAGAATGAAAAAAATCTTACATAAGAGAAATTATTATAGTATGAAAATGTCTGTGATACAACAGAATACCTTTGTAACAAGGACATTATCAATTCAGTTATATTTCTCCTCTCTCTTACTGGCAATTCTTAAGGGGCTAGACACGGCACGTGACCTCTCCGATGTGGCCGGTCGGTATTACAGCAGATTTGTCTGCATAGAAATGATAATACCCATAGATACACGGTTATCCGATACAAATGAGATGGCGCTTCCTGTTATTTCTATTCGTAATAGAAAACAAATGCTCAGCGAAAGACCTAACGAGCGAAAGTGAGATACGTACTGTCTCTTCGATACGTTTCGGCTCTTCGGTTTGTATCTTTGGATCCCTTGCTCTCTCCTCTACTGTCTGTCCCTTTCTCTGTCCTCGCTTGGTTGGAGCCGCGTGTAAACAGAATCGACACCTTAGTTGGGTATACATTGTACGCGTAACCAAATATTTCGAGTTCGACCAACTTCGAATCCATCCAGAGTTTCGAAAAATAATTTGTTTATAACATTATTTTAAAAGTAATCACAGTTCATATAATAACATAAACGAATATATTTTATTTCTGAATCTATTGTACTGTGAATATGGTGATGATGGGTAATTGATCCGAACGAGCTGCGTACATTATT
>NW_026532775.1:0-2359 GCF_026283585.1 Hylaeus volcanicus | reverse complement strand
AACGCCAGCGGCGTAATAATGTCTTAAATTTCATTTCAAAATGCCAGGGGCGTAATGCTCTCTTAAATTTCATTTCAAAATGCCAACGGCGTATTACTTTCTTAAATTTCATTTCACAGTGCCAGGTGAGTAATGCTCTCTTAAATTTCATTTCACAGTGCCAGTGGCGTAATTCTTTCTTAAATTGTATTTCAAAGTACAAGCGGCGTATTGCTTTCTTAAATATTATTTGAAAATGGCAGCGGTGTATTGCGTCTCTAATGTTAATTTCAAAATGCCATCGGCGTATTGCTATCTTTAATTTTATTTCAAAATGCCAGTGGTGTATTGACTTTCTAATGTTTATTTCAAAGTGCCATCGGCGTATTGCTTTCTTAAATTTTATTTCAAAGTGCCAGCGGCGTATTGCTTGTCTACAGTTTATTTCAATCTGCCAGCGGCGTAATGCTTTCTTAAATTTTATTTCAAAATGCCAGCGGCGTATTGCTTTTATAAATTTCATTTCACAGTGTCAGCGGCGTAATGCTTCCTTCAATTTTACTTTCAAAATGCCAGCGGCGTAATGCTTTCTTAAATTTTGTTTCAAACTGCCAGCAGCGTAATGCTTTCTTAAATTTTATTTCAAACTGCCAGCGACGTAATGCTTTCTTAAATTTTATTTCAAAGATCCAGCGGCTTATTGCTTTCTTAAATTTCATTTCACAGTGACAGCGGCGTAATGCTTTCTTAAAATTTAATTCAAAATACCAGCGGCGTATTGCTTTCTTAAATATTATTTCCAAATGGCAGAAGTGCATTGCCTTTCTAATGTTTATTTTAAAGTGCCAACGGCGTATTGATTTCTTAAATTTTATTTCAAAGTGCCAGCGGCGTATTGCTTATCTACAGTTTATTTCAAAGTGCCAGCGGCATAATGCTTCCTTAAATTATATTTCAAAATGCCAGCGGCGTATTGCTTCCTCAAATTTCATTTCACAGTGCCAGATGCGTAATGCTCTCTTAAATTTCATTTCACAGTGCCAGCAGCGTAATTCTTACTTAAATTTTATTTCAAAGTACAAGCGGCGTATTGCTATCATAAATTTTATTTCAAAGTGCCAGCGGCGTATTGTTTTTTTAAATATCATTTCATAGTGCCAGGGGCGTAATGCATTCTTAAAATTTAATTCAAAATACCAGCGGCGTAATGCTTTCTTAAATTTTGTTTCAAACTGCCAGCAGCGTAATGCTTTCTTAAATTTTGTTTCAAACAGCCAGCGGCGTAATGCTTTCTTAAATTTTGTTTCAAACAGCCAGCGGCGTAATGCTTTCTTAAATTTTATTTCAATCTGCCAGCGGCGTAATGCTTTCTTAAATTTTATTTCAAAGTGCCAGCGGCGTAATGCTTTCTTAAATTTTATTTTCACAATGCCAGCGGCGTAAGTCTTTCTTAAATTTTATTTCAAAGTTCAAGCGGCGTATTGCTTTCTTAAATTTTATTTCAAATTGCCAGCGGCATATTGCTTGTCTAAAGTTTATTTCGAAGTGCCAGCGGCGTATTGTTTTCTTAAATTTCATTTCACAGTGCCAGCGGCGTAATTCTTTCTTAAATTTCATTTCACAGTGCCGGCGGCGTAATGCTTTCTTGAATTTTCTTTTCAAAATGCCAGCGGCGTAATGCATTCTTAAAATTTATTTCAAAGTACCAGCGGTGTATTGCTTTCTTAAATTTCATTTCACAGTGCCAGGGGCGTAATGCTTTCTTAAATTTTATTTCAAACTGCCAACGGCGTAATGGTTTCTTTAATTTTATTTCAAAATGCCAGCGGCGTATTGCTTTCTTAAATTTCATTTCACAGTGCCAGTGGCGTAATGCTTTCTTAAATTTTATTTCACAGTACAAGCGGCGTATTGCTTTCTTAAATATTATTTCAAAATGCCAGCAGCGTAATGCTTTCTTAAATTTTATTTCAAACTGCCAGCGGCATATTGCTTTCTTAAATTTCATTTCACAGTGCCAGGGGCGTAATGCTTTCTTAAATTTTAATTCCTAATTGCCAGCGGCGTATTGCTTCCTTAAATTTTATATCAAAGTGCCAGCGTCGTATTGCTATCATAAATTTTATTTCAAAGTGCCAGTGGCGTATTGTTTTCTTAAATATCATTTCACAGTGCCAGCGGCGTAACGCATTCTTAAAATTTAATTCGAATTACCAGCGGCGTATTGCTTTCTTAAAGTTTAATTCTAAATTGCCAGCGGCATATTGCTTGTCTAGAGTTTATTTCAATGTGCCAGCGGCGTAGTTCTTTCTTAAATTTTATTTCAAAATGCTAGCGGCATATTGCTTTCTTAAATTTTATTTCAAAATGCCAGAGGCGT
>NW_026532774.1:0-5991 GCF_026283585.1 Hylaeus volcanicus | reverse complement strand
TCCGATGTATCAGCAAAAATCTGCAGAATGTTATGCCTCTTTCGTAGGAGATCTTTCCACGTATCCATAGAAAATTTAATTTCGTTTCCACGAGAGTCTCCTATAGCCAACTCTACGTCGTAGGAACCACCGATTCGAACCCCGATGTCGAGATACTTGTAGAATGTATCCGTCAGGGGATATCTCCTCCCCAGTATGCGCACCACAGGGAGCGTGAGGGCTGGAAGGGACTCGTCCGGGCATCGCTTGGTCGAGAACCCCGATGGATCTGATGTTCCACCAATATCCGTTCGAGCTTGCTCGGACAGTGAGGGGAATTTCGGAGAAGTTGGGGGCCCGACTGGCCCAAGTCCACTCATCGCACCTCCACGCGGTGCTCCTGGGCCTCCGCATCAGTAGTCGAGACTCGCTTGCGAGGACCGATTTGCTGAATGCGGAGGGCGAACGCGATGAGTTGGCAAGGTGAGGAGTGGTCGTTCCCGCGCGGTGGCCCACTGGGAGTGCTCCCCCCTGTGCGCTGGCTTTGCTTCTGCTGGCCTCAGGGGGGGCTGATGTGTGCTTGCACTGCCGAGGTGGTAGTGCCGCGCGGGATCAGGAGCCGGCCCCTTCGGGACTTCGACCAAGTAGTGCGCGGTGAGGTGCGGGTGTCGGAGCCTGCACCTGTTACGGGCGGGTGCCCCCCTGTGCGGTATGCCCGGGGGGTTAAATGCGAAGGACGGGCCCCGGGGAACTGGGGTAGGGGGGCATGTCTTTCGTTAGGCATGTCCCCCGAGGGTACACCCTTTCCCGTCCAGCAGCCTGCCCCGCCGCGCACGATGCGCAGGTAAACCTTAAATCATGGAAAATTTATTTAAAACCGTAGGAAGCAGTGGAACCGGATCGGCCGGCGAGAGCAGGGGTGGAGTTACCCCGGCTTCGGAAGTCGAGGTGAGCCACCAGTCGACTGGTGGTGGTGGTAGTGGAGAAGGAGCGGAGGGGCAGGGCCTCCGAAGCGAGGGTCCTGGGTCCGGGGCAGTTGCAGCAGCCGACTCTGCAATGGAGGCTAGTCGGCGAACCCGTGCTGCCGGCTCCTCGCGAGAGGAGGGCCCTCCATGGCCGCGGATCGTCCTCCACCAGATCGGGGGGAGTCCTCGCGAGGAAGACATGCGGTCGGTAGGCTCGAGGGTGTCGAGCCTCCGGTCGGCGAAGCGCGGGATTCCGGTGGTTGATGCGGACGACGCTGACGCCTCTACCGCTCGACCGGACGGGGCGAAAAGGTCCCGCTACCGAGACCCGGCTCCTACGGTGGCTATGCGCCGGGTGGCGTTGAGGGGTCTCCTGCAGGGGGAGCTGCTGGCCGCTGTGGTTGACGCGAGTAGCGTGGTGGAGGCCACCGCGGCAAGTAGCTCCAACCTGAAGGGCACGGCCATCCGTGCCTTCAAAGACGCGGCCAGGGAGATCGAGGCTGCGGTCAGGGAGCTGGAGGCGAGGAACATGCCTCATGGCCCTTGCGGTTCTCTCCTCTCGGCGGCGCAGGAGCCCACTGGAGAGATGGAGGCTCTCCGGGCGGAGAACGAAGCTCTCCGACAGGAGATCCGGGAACAAAAGGAGTCCCTGAATGCTCTCCGAGGAGAGCTGTTAGCTATGAAGCGCCGGTGGGATGCACCCTCTGCCGGGGGAGCGGGCGCTCTGATGGGCCAGATTGGGGCGCTTATTAATGCGGAATTCGCGGCGATACGCGGGGAGCTCCGACTGGGTCGGCGGGGTGCCCCTCTCCTCCTCATGCGAGGAGCTATGCGACGGGGGCACGGGTCCCCTCCACCGCGGTGTCGACGACAGGGGTTCCTCGGGGCGTGGCGGTACCTTCTCCCCCCGTTGGAGGGGGGAAGAGGAGGAGGAAAAAGAAGAAGAAGGCTCCTCTTCTTCTTCCTACCCTTGCTTCTCCGCCGCCGCTTGTGCCTCCTCCACCGAGGGAACCACCTGTCGCTCCGGCCGTGCCTGGGGAAGCATGGGCCCAGGTCCTTGGCCGGAAAGCCAGAAGGAAGGAGAGTGCCGCGGTAGCCACTCCACCGGCCGCAACAAAGGCGGCTGGGAGAGCTTCGACGGGGAGGACCCAGAAAAGCGGGCCTCTTCGCGTAGCGCCTCCCTCGCGAACGGCGGCGGTGACGATCACCGTTCCGGATGGGAGCAGCGCGACATACGAGGAGGCCGTGCGAGTGGCTCGCCGGGGCATTGACCTGGCCGCGCTCGGTATTGAGGCCCTCTCGTGGGAGAGGGTTGTGACCGGGGGCCTGATCAATCAGGTTCCCGGTGCTGAGGGTGCCGCCAGGGCCGATGCCCTGGTGGACAAAATGAAGACGGTGCTGGGGGGGATGAACGTGATGGTGTCCAGACCCGTCAAGAAAGCGGAATTCCGCCTGACGGGACTGGACTTCTCCGTCACCTCCCAGGAGGTAGCGCTGGCGGTGGCAGCCATCGGGAAATGTTCCCCAGATTCCGTGAGGTTGGGGTCCCTTAAGATCCCCCCCTCCGGAATGGGAACTATATGGGTGCAATGCCCGGCCGCGGTGACTGTCGCCGTTCAGAAGGCGGGCACAATAAGGGTGGGGTGGTCTGCAGCCCGGGTGGTGGTGCTGGCCGCGAGACCGCTTCAGTGCTACCGCTGCCTTGCCGTAGGGCACGTTCGGCAGCGGTGCACTGCGACCGTTGATAGGAGGGGCCAGTGCTACCGTCGATAGGAGGGGCCAGTGCTACGGGGACCCCACCCACAAAGCGGCTAATTGTTCGAGGGCCTCCAATTGCGTAGTTTGCGCTTCGGTTGGGAGGCCCTCGAACCATAAGGCGGGGAGCAAGCTGTGCTCCCCGCCGCCCAAAAAGAAAGGTCCTGTGGAGGCGGGGGGTGTGGCCCCGCCCCTAAGACTTAGGAGAGGGTAGGTGGGGCGGCTGTATCGGCCCCGTCAGCCCTCATTCCGGTTAGAATGGAGGTAGAGGCCTGCCCGGCTGTAATACCGGGACAAGCCTTAGAGGGGGGACTTGAGTAGGCGCATTCACGCCTGCCAAGTCTCCCCTAATGTTACTGCAGGCCAACCTTAACAACTGCCGCCGGGCGCAGGATCTTTTCGTCCAATGCCTGGCGGAGTGGCAGGTTGGCCTAGCGGTGGCCGCGGAGCCCTATCGAGTCCCTGAACATCCATACTGGTTCGGGGACGAGGCGGGCTCCGTGGCGATGTGGTGCCGTGTGGGTCGTGGTGTGCCCCCCTGTTCCGTGGTCGAACGGGGCAGGGGTATGATCTTGGTAAGATGGGGAAGGTTTTTGGTCGTTGGGTGCTATTGTTCACCAAACAGTGGCTCCGCCGAATTCGAGAGGTATTTGGACCGGCTGGGTGCTGTAATGGCCCCGCATTTAGCCGGTCTGGTGCTGGTTCTGGGCGATCTCAACGCCTGATCTACGGATTGGGGGAACCCCAGAACCGGACCTCGCGGCGGAGCCCTAGAAACTTGGGAGAGTTTATACATTAGCAGTAATCAATTTTGCCGCCCCTCCCCTCCAAAAAAGCCCCAAATCTACTCAAACTATATTTCCGTGTACATACTATATACATTAACTATTAATTCCACAAAGACAATAAACATGTATACATTAACAGCATTCAATATTGCCGCCTCTACCAAAAGCTAACCCAAACCGGAATTAAAAATTTTTTACATCTGCGCCTCCTCCGAAATATGTGCATTGCATTTAATATAATGTATTCAATAATTTAACCAAATTCATCAAACGACGGTGAATAACAATGAAGTTTAAATAGAAATTATTTCACACTTCTCACTGCATTTTCCCATACTTTTAAGCAATTATATCTAGAGCTAGTGTGTATTCATATAAATTAACTAGAAATTATTTCATACTTTTCACTTTACCTTTTTTGAAGACGGTTAAATTTTTTTTCCAAAAAATTATTATATTGCACTGCAGACTGGTCGAAAGAATATCATGTCTGAAGATGCGAGCAATTTCGATGCATGTAAATTGACCAACGTGAAACTTTATCTAAACTCTGACTTTTATCCATACAATGACTTGAATCTTGACTTTGATAGAAACAGATATGCTATTCTTTTTTATATGTATGCACGTTTTCGTAAAGCTTATTACGGTTACGACTGTGACGAAACGCTTTGCAACACGGACAACTTTTTGTTGCATGGGCCGTTTGTAGTCATCGATTGCTCGCGACAGAACGAATCGATCAAGAGCGCCACCGTAGGTGTGCGAATAGAATTTGATTGCAAAGAAAACGTTCCAGCAAATACTACCGCGTACTGTCTTATTTTGCATGATCGCGTCATCGAATACTCTCCATTGTCCAACGTTGTGCGCAAAATCACATAAACTGCAGCATCAGCAATATTTGTAATATGTAAGAGATGGACACTTCGCATTGTGTCGTAGTTTCAAAGATATCGTCACGATGGTACCAACGTTTGTTGACATACAAGGGTTCATCGACAGAACCAGGTTTATCGTAAAGGAAGTGGCGGTGTTGAGAAAAGGAACCGTTCTCACCCATTACATTTTCAAAAACCCGTATCCATGGAATTCACTATCGGCAGCCGATAAATCTCGTGCTGCTTGGGTGACGGCAAATCATCATGGACTATCGTGGGAAAATGGCTTCGTTCCATACAGTATGGCGAAACGATTGATTACAACGGCAATAGTCGATGACGATGCATGGCCTATTGCATATGTCAAGGGAAGCCAAGAACGTGACTGGTTGAAAAATCTACTTGATAGAAATGCGAAAGTATGCAAAGATATCGCGTGTTTGAAAAATCTTGATATTACTAATACCATGCGATGCATAAACCATGTAACGAATTGCGCTTTACAAATTGTATTTAAATTGTACAACTGGTGACTGAAATACCAGAAATAAAAAATGTATCTATTTCTTTTTGGAAATAAAATTACATCATTTAAAAAGACGTCTGATTTTCCTTCATCTCATTCGTAGAAATTTTTGTTTAGAATACGTCTTAATGTTAAGCTTAAGCTTTGAAAAAATTGTAACTACATTTATATGTATATTTCTTTTTAACTATGTTTTTCATGTAAACTAATACATAAAACTAAGAATGATTAATAAAAACAAAAAGAAAGAATGAGTTCGTGATTACGTATATATATAAAATAAGGTTAACATAAAATAAAATAAAATGGGAAGGGAAGCACTCATCATAGACATATATTTACAAGTACTTTTTTGCTAGCTAACACATATTAGTGATTAATATAATGATTAAATATATATATATAAGAAATGATGAACAAGAAAAAAAAGAATGAAGAATATTAATATAAATGTATATAAAATAAGATTAATGTCTATCATGGGATTCAATTATTGGCCGCACTGCAAGTTTGTTACTTGGCGTCCTTAGGAGTGCTCTAATGCGTCCCCAGCATTCCTCCGCACTCCAGCGACTTAATAGGTTGCCTCCGCATATTTGGCATTTGGCCGCTGCATGTGCCCTTGCCCTCTCCACAACCAGCATGTGTGCTGGGGCGTCAATACATTTTGTGGTCTCGTCCCGCGGAATGTTCCATCCGCACATCTGACATATGGCCTTCCATCGCCATCCCTCAAGCAATGTCCCTCGACGCACTCTCGCCTGCGCAATTCGTTTAGCAAATTTGTCGGCAGCAACTCCTCCGCTAGCGTATTTACAATGCCAACATCATTAAATTTTGGGTATTCTGTAGTGGAAGAGAATGATGATATTATAATAGTGTTTTTTATGTTTGTAGTAGAGATTATTAAAAAGCGGTGGTAGGTATTATTGGTGAAAATAAGAATTACTGTTTACATACCTTGGTTCCACTGGTCCACCATTGTTAATGTTTTTTTTTATAACTTTTCGGTTCGCGAATCTCAATGTTTTTCTACAATAAATGGTAAGGGCTGGTCGTACAATGGTTTATATAGTAAATTAGTTGGGCGGAGATTC
>NW_026532773.1:0-2513 GCF_026283585.1 Hylaeus volcanicus | reverse complement strand
TAAGAATCATTGTTCAAAACCCAACATAACAGCAAAGAAACCAACTGAACAAATAGAGATGGGAACACTAAAACATAGGAATACAGAAAATTTAGCATCACCCTATATACAACCGACGATCTCGCCACCGTTTTGCATACCACCTATTCCAAGAAGTCCGCCTGCAATCACAGCAGACCTCGCGGAAAGAATAAGGAATGTCCACCTCTACTAAACAGTACAGGTAAAAGACATAATGTCAAAATCCAATCAGAACTCACCGTTACCACCTCCATCCATACCTAATATACCCTATATAAACCATCGCACGTTTACACCACGCCATTATCAAAGCTTCTTTCGTGTAATCTACAAGAACCACTACAAATCAAAATGGGCTACTATAGAAAACCAGGAAATGGTATGTATCTTAACGAAACTACACGATGAAAGGACAACGCCTGCCTAGTAATAAACCATAACTAACTAAGTTTCTTTTCCCTCCTTTAATATCAAACAGCTACATTGCCCATGTTCAATGACACGCGGATGCCTCGGCTAGCCACCCCAGCAGAGAGGCTGCTCCCGCCGCTTATCCTGGACAACCTCAGGCGGAGGGAGTGCATCCAGGGACAGGCTTGGGTGGGGCCCAATGGCACCATCGTCTGTGATGGGTCCCATTGGACCTTCTCGGAAGTGGAGGCACGAGAATACGCACCAGCACACGTACATCGGCTGGTGCGAGAAGGTCGTCTGGCCCACGCAGCGGCAAGCTGCATGGTGTGCCGGAGACGGGCACTCAACAGGAGCAACCCGGATCATTGTCTGCAATGCATCGCAGCCATCACTGCGACACCATTTTTTTTTTTTTTTTTTTTTTTAACGTGAGGAAATGCGTTTACGCACGCCCCCTGATAAGGAGGGGGTAGTGTGGGACTCGCCCCTTGATTTGATATCAAGGGGAATACCCACTAAAACCTCACGGTGGCCGGCCACGGTGCATTGGGGAGGGGCACCGGGATCTCTTACGAACGCTACCGGTGCCCCCCGCAACGAAGGGAGGAGCGCCATCTCCGGTGGGGAGTGAATACCTCCCCACCTGACCGCGGGTGCCACAGCCCGCGGTCTCGCCTGTCCCTTTTAGTCGCCTTTTACGACAAGCAGGGAAATATGCTGCTATGGGGCCAACGGCCCCCCGCGGCGCAAGCGCCGGGCATGTTCCAAAGGAGTGGGGGGGGGGGGTCGGGTGACGAACCTCCCCCCATGCCCGGCGGCCCTGCTGGCAGTCGGCGAGCCCAAAGCTTGAGCTCGCCGGCTACGTGTGCAGGGCCGCCCTACGCGGCAGACTGCCAGGAGGAGGTGAGGGTTTACGGGGGGGGACCAGTCCCCCCTGCGGCAGGGGCGGCAGCTAGCCGCCGTCGCCTGGCCCGCCTCAACCACCTCCTCTCTATGCGAGCGGGATCGGTGCGCTCTCGATCCCGCTCGTCATCCTCCTTCCGCGAGACAGTAGTCTTGCAGAAGGAGGACACCGCGTTCCAGGACCTCTCGCTTTCGACCATGGCCGAAACGACGGCCGGGAGCGAGAGGTCCCCTCCAATAGCTAGGCGGAGTGCCCGCCTCTCTCGCGAGAAGGTCGGGCTCTCCTCCAGCAAGTGCTGCGCGGAGTCCAGCTCCGCGCCGCACTGGTGGCACGCGGGCGACCCCTCCGCCCCCACCTTGTGCAAGTACTCACCGAACAACCATGTCCGGTGAGCACCTGCGTGAGCCGGTAGGTGAGTCGCCCGTGTCGGCGGTCCAGCCAAGCATCGAAGCTCGGCAGGACCGCCGCTACCATCCTCTTTCGGGCGGCGCCGCTCTCCAGGAGCTGGCGCCGCCACTTTTCGCGGGCCAGCTGCCACCTTTGGCGCCGGTAGGCTTCGACCGCCTCGTCCTGCGGATCGCCCCCGTTCCGGCGGAGATCTTGCACACGCCGATACACGTCGGCTGGAAATCAAAGGGGACGACCCTCGCTAGGACGGCCGCCGCCTCGTGGGAGATCGTGCGATACCCGCGCGCGATCCTGATGACCATATGCCGCTGCACGCGGCGCAGCAGGTGCCGTCCACGACGGCAGGCCACCAGGTCGCGCGCCCATACGGGTGACCCGTATAGGGCCATAGATCGCACGACCCCCAGGTAGAGGCGGCGGACCCTCTCTTCCGGCCCCCCGAGATTGGGCAGGAGACGACCCAACAGGGTCGTCACCGCCTCAATTCGGGGGACCAGGCGGTCGAAATTTTTTTTTTATTTTATCCATGTACAACCTTTTACTTTATTATTTTATATTACTATGTTATATATATTATCTTAAAAAAATATTTCGCCATTATATATTATTTTTATTATTATATTTATATTATATTACATTATATTAAAACAATAATCAATAATAAAAAGTTTTATGCTAAAATATATATATGTATATCAGTTAGTTATAGCCCTGGCACCACAACAGATAGCTGGTACAACCAAACTGTAAGACCGACAAGCGGTAA
>NW_026532772.1:0-8383 GCF_026283585.1 Hylaeus volcanicus | reverse complement strand
GCTACGTGTTAATATTGTCACGCGTTACTATCGCCAAGCGTCACTGTGGCCACGCATTACTGTTATGACGTGTTACTATCGTCATGCGGTACTATTCTGACGCGTTACTATCGTCATGCGTTACTATTCTGGCGCGTTACTATCGGCATCCGTTACTTTTATGACGCGTTACTGTACTTCACGCGTCATCATTGTTATGCGTCACTATCGTCATGCGTCATCATGGTTATGCGTTACTATCGTCACGCGGTGCTATCGTCACGCGTTACTGTGGCCACGTGTTAATATTGTCACGCGTTACTATCGCCAAGCGTCACTGTGGCCACGCATTACTGTTACGACGTGTTACTATCGTCATGCGTGACTATTGTCACGTGTAACTTTCGGGATGTTCTCTCAAAATATCACGACAACTGCACAATTTATCATTCTCATTACTAGCTGGGATACCTTTTGCGTAAATTGTCCAATTTATAAGTAACGTAAGTTGCCATTGCTACTAATTTCATGTGTATTTTTCTTATTATGGTGGTTCTGTTGATCGCTTTCGACCAAGAAGTCGGCGGACCAATACGACTCGAGGATTTTTCGGGGTTTTCTCTCAAACCATTACGGCAACTCCAAGATTAATCGTTCTCATTTCTAACAGAAACGCTTTTCACACATACTCATCACTTTAGAGCAAAGAGACATAGTCCTGCTAATACTAATTTCGACCAAGGAGCCACCGAACCAATACGACTGGACAATTTTCCGCCGTTTTTCCCGAAAACAGGACTCGTTGGTGTCGCAAGGGTCTACAACTCGACTCGTTTAACCTTCATTTACCCTCGAGAAAGCGATCGCGGTCTAATCCACCTCGAGCAGAGCCCGCAGAACCGCGGATCCAAGCGGGGGTCGTGTCGACCAGGTGTCCGGGCGTCCAGAAACCGTTCCCTCCCGCGTTTAAATCAAAAAGTCTCGATAATGGAGGGGTGGTTGCTCGTTAGATCCCGCTGGTCCGTGTCCCTCAGCAGCGTCCGGCGATAAGTGCGAACAAGTGTGCGGCTGTCGGAGCTTCTCGCTCCATAGAAGCCCGGGGTAAAAGGGAAAAACGAGAAGAAAACGAGGGATGGAGAGGAAGGAAAAAGCAGAAAAAGAATAGATAGCCAGAGAGAGAGAGATAGAGAGAAGGAGAAAGAAGGAGAGAGATAGGGAGAAACGCGGAGGTTGAAGCGCAGCGGGAGAGGCCTGCAGGCCTTTGAGTATATCACGAACAAAACAAAGCGCGAGAGCGGTGGTGCTGGCTCGCGAGACACGCACACGGCCCGAACACAAACGCTGCCCTGGCAGACGGACAGACAGACAGACAGACGGACGGACAAACACACAAGCGAGGCGAGGCGAGCCCACGAGCGTGAGAGAGCGACCCAGGGAAGGAGGAGAAGGTTGCGTAAAAGGTTTCTACGGAGGGAAACACACGGGCGACGCGCGATTCAGGGAGGAGGTGCTCGCCGACACGCGATGTAGCATGTTCTCCGCGCGACGCCGCGGGATTGGTCGGCCAGCGACCTGGGCGTCCGTGGAAGCACGCCTCCGATTGGCCCCCCGGCCTTGCTAACAAGCCTGCTTCCCAACAGACGAAATAATAAACCGCGGTCCCGACTGCCCACCTCTTGCTTCTTGCTTCTCTCTTTTCTGCCTACTCCTTTCCGCTGGCCTCCGGCCGCGATGATAAAATATAACGTGGCCGGCCCTCGACGCAAGCGACGAGCCTCTACAAACTTCTAGGACCTGGAAATCGACGAGAGGGACCCGGTACCGCTCCCGCGGCCATTTTTCTGGGGAACCATCTCCGGCCCGGGCATCCGACACTCTTCGAGATGGACGCCGGTACTTGTTGGCTATGATAGAAGTGTTAGCAATTTCGAGACAGCTCGCCTAAACATCGGCGTGACAAGAGACAGGCCGTCGCGTGGTCGAGCGGACCCCAAACACGGCCGCCAGGCCCTATCGTAAACAACCCCGAAGGCCCTTGAAGAGCCTTCGTTCAGGGACAGCGCGGAGACTTTCCCAGGCCGGGAAATGCACTTCTTGGCTCGCAATCGTCACGTACAGAGCTCGTCGAAATAAAATATCATCGTCTTGCAGAAGAAACGGAAGGAAATCCGTAGGAGTTTGTTTTCTTGATAGTGTAGCGGGCTGCGTGGCGTAGATGGTTCTAGGAACTGCGACATGTAAACGAACTCGACGGCGCGGCGGCCGAATGAGTTCATCATCGCCAGATCACGGTATGTTTTGATAGCGGCGTTACAAAGCGTCGCCGCTGACCGTTAATGAAGGAGGGTCTTTTTCCTCCCCTTCCTGGTTGCTTCCTTGAGGAACAACGGGTCGGCAGTTCGACCGGGCAGTCCCTAACGAGAAGTCTGTAACGAACCATCGAGTGTGATACGGGATAATAAACTTTTACCTTTGTTATTGTTACGTACAAGGTCTCTGTCCTGACGATTTGTTCACCCACCTAACCTCCTAGAATAGTTTTGGTAGGTTTGGAGATTAGTGTCTTCGGGTTTACTTAACTAGGAACGTCGCGATCGGTGCTTTGACCGAGGTTTGAGGTGTTTTGGAGGTGCAAGGATCCGAGGGCCACGAGTCTCTAGAATTGTCCGGATCTAGAAACGACACAGGAAGGGACCTGGTACCACTCCTGAACCTGGTGGAAGGATTCTGTTGGGAACCCTTTCTGGGACCCTTTAGAAATTAATTGAACGCTATAATACTTGAAAAATGAGAATATTCCAACCAATTTAACCCTTAAATGGACGATTTTTGTTTCACGTTTTAAAAAAATATATTTGTGTAATAGACATGTATTACTGTCTAGGAAAAATAAGTAAAAAAATCTAGACATGAATTTACTATACTTTTTTTTGCAATAATGTGAGTGTTGTTTATAAACTACATTGCGCATTCGTCAATTTTATCTGTGATGTTTAGTATGTTGTTTAAAAACAACATTGTCCATTTAAGGGTTAAATAAACGGCGATAACCGAACCCAAACCTGACTGGTCTGAACTCCACGAGGTCACTCGAAGGTCGACATATTGTACGTGGTTGAATTTGTCTTTCGATCAGCTACAATATTACGATGATGAAAGTACCCCGTCCAATTTAAATAGACACAATTATATATGTATTAGGGTGGTTCTTGTTAAAAAAATTTCTGCAAAATTTCAGCTCAAAAATTGAATAATATAAAAATAATCAATCGTTTATATATATATATATCTTAATTGATAATTTAATAAAATAAATAAATTAATTGAAACTAAAAGCTCTATACAAATTATAAATATTAAAAAAGAAAAACATTAAATTTATGAGTTATAAGAATAACTAAAATCAATATAAAAATTACATAATTCGAAATTTATGAATTTAAAGTTATAATAAAAAAAAAGAAACTTGTAAAATAAGATCAGTTGTAGTTTAATTAAAACATTAATTTTGTAAATCAAAAATAATAATAGTTCAACTAATAAATTAAAGCTACTCGACTTATGATGATTTTCAAAAGAAAATTACAAAATTAATGGTTTAGTTAAACTATATTTTGCGTGATAACTTGAATGCTTAAATGAATAATTATTTTATCAATCTTAATGTTAATAATTATTCCTATTATTATAAATAATTTTCATCCAGTAAATATAATCATTTTATTAATTAGTACTATAATTCTAATTCTATTATTAAATTATTTAATATTAAAAACATCAATGTACTTATTAAAGTGTTTGTTTGTATATATGTATTAGGGTGGTTCTTCTTAGAAAAATTCCTGCAAAATTTCAGCTCTTAAATATTAACGTCAACACCGGGTTAAATCTTCGAACATTTTCGAAGGGAAAATATATAGATTTTTTTCAATCTATTCCTTCTTTTTTATAATTTCGGTAACAATCATTGAAATTATTTTGAAACTCGACAGAGTTATTATTTATAATAATAAGACGAAGCTCTAAAAATTTCAAATTTTTATCGAAATTATTTCCTTGTATATCAGGCCAGTAAATGTGAAGCTGAACGATATTAAAATTCTCAATGTTATATTGAAATGGTCAATTATATATTAACATTCATTATTCTATTTTATTATTTAAAAAACTTATTCGTCATATTTTTATAAATGTTCCATAAAAATTCTTCTTCGACCAATTAAGAAATTCGGTATGTCAAATAATTCTTCGCAACGTCATCCGATGGTTACCATATTACGTGTTTGAATTTCTCTTTTTGTCAACTACAAGAATGCGATCATAATAACACATGATCACGTTTAAAGAAACATCGATGACCTTGAAATCTCGGAAAATATGACCTCGAGATAATCTCTTTGTCTACTACATTGTGCATCCTTCCAAACCACGCAATGTTTTCCTCTGAAATTTGTTTCTATCGTAAAAAACACAGGAGATATTTAAGATGCAAGAGTCAGGAGGGACACTGGATAGTTCAGCGCGCGATAGTTCGCGCGGCGACCGCTAGGCGGCGTCGCGCTCTCGCCATTGAAACGCAGTAGTAATGTCTATACCTTTGACTCGTGCAACCCCAATCACCAGCAGATTTCGATCTGCTTGTCGCTGTTCCATGGTGAACGTTATTCGAATTAATCGGGTTTGGGTATATAGTGAACCTTTCATCTATATATCCTGCATTGTTCCGTAGTGAACCTTTTTATCATCTTATATATCCTGCGTTGTTCCGTAGTGAACCTTTCATCTATATATGCTGCATTGTTCCATAGTGAACGTTCTTCGACTGATTAAAAAGTTCTTATTCGAGTAATTGAAGAATGTATTGCGCAGTAATTCTTCTGCCACTCGCAATTAATAAGAAATAATTAAGCTAATATTTAGAATAATATTAGAAAAATGTTTCAAGTAGAGAGTATATATAGCTCCATATTTATTGGACTGATGTTCCCCAGGTGTTTCTTAATACGTTTGGGTCTTTTGGAGGTTATGGTCTCGACACCAATACGAATCGAAAAATCCTTTACCAATTTGTGAACTGTGGCGTTGTTAACGTGATGATTCTTATACTATTAAACAATAGAATTTAGTAAAATATTCTGAAGAATATACTTGAAACAATTGTTTCAAAAATCCTAGTCCAACGTGCTGCATTGTTCCATAGTGAACGTTCTTCGACCGATTAAAAAGGTTCTTATTCGAGTAATTCAAGAAAGTATTATCCAGTAATTCTTCAATCACAATTAACAAAAAATAATTAAGGTTGCATTTCACTGTGAACGCACAAAAAAAGAAGCATATTTTCAATCATATTTTTTTCTCAGGAACTATCGCATAAACTTGAATTAATGTTCTATCCCCTTAAAGGAATGATTAAGGAAAGTAAATAAAAAATTTCTTTCTTTGGTAAAAAATACTTCGTCATTTATTTACAAAATAATATGCATGTGTGCAAAAAAGAAAAAAAGAAAGTTATCCGAAACAGAAAATCAAAAAGGTTTATCAACACGTTGACCGCCACGTCGCCGATATATGGGTGACAGTGCTGTTCGCTGAAGAAATAAAAAAATTAATTTTGAAAGTGAAATATCAAAGAAAATGAATTTATATGAAATATTTGCATTTCGCTGAAGTTACAAAAATAAATACCACAATAAATGTTCGATTATGTAGTCTCCGATAGTCGGTAAATAAAATTTAATCGCGGTAGAAATTTTTAAGAGTATCAGTGCGGCAGTCAACGTGTTGAACTATGTCGTCACACCTATCGTCGGAACTCGAGCAAAAACGTTGCTGTCGATCCTTCGGCCAAAGTTCGCGTTATTTCGGAGGGGGCAAGGATTCAAGGAAGGCCTCCTGACACCCACTCGCGCTCCGAATTAGTTCTTAGCTATCCAGTGAATCGCGTGCCGGGCGTAATGGTTACTCGCCGCTATTAGAAGTTGCATGCGAAGTTGTTTGTAAAAAGGCCGGCTCCTGTTCGTGTGTCTCGCGCGCACACGCGTCTGGAAACGCGGTGTATAATCGGGGAGGGGAACCCCGTGGCATTCGCATCGTTTCCATTAATCAGTTTCCAGATGGTATCTGCGGTTCGGAAAAAGGAAAAAAAAAAAGAAAAAAGAAGAAGGGGGCAGGAATTAGCCTTCTTTTCTGATGCATTAACGGCCTCGCGCGCGCATTTCTGCCTCGAAAACAGGTGAAATACCTGGGGAACAATTACCGGGCGGTGATGGGCTGAATTCTTGTCCAGATAGGAATCGGGAATGACGAATAAAAGATGAATTATTTACGTGTTACGTGTTGTTTGTTTCGTTCGAAATTGTTGGTATTATGGTTGAAACGCTGATGGAGAGATTTGCTTGCACTGGATTTATTCGTTCTGTTCTCCCTTTTACAATAATTATTGTTACGTAACGCGAAGAGTCGCATATGGTGCATACGGTTACATTGGTTTGTAGATTGGACGAACTCTTGTGTAAGCCGAATCATTAAATTCTTTGGTGCGTAGAAAACTATTGAATCGGAGGAGAAAGTACGAAGAACTAAAGAACCGCCAGGACTTGAAGGGAATTCACAGAAACGTTCGTAATTTTTGTTATCGGAATGAATACGATATTTAGATCCAATTCGGTCGACAAATAACTTCTCCAATTGCAAAGTATCTCTCTAACGCGTACCAATTTTCCACAAATCGTGAAAAAAAATTGATCGAATTCAACAACAGAGGTCGCTTCCGCGCAATTCTTGCGTCCCATGGAAATTTGTCCAACTAAGTGGTCCGCCGTTGTCTGGAATAATCGGGCACCGGTAGTCCTGCGGCAGGGGCATTCCTTTCCAGCGCCGCGGAGATTGTAAACAAGCCCTAATCAGCTCGACACGAGCCGTTAAGATTAGGACAGGGCAACGGGACTCGGTATGCAGCGTGGCTCGCGTTCTTCTTCTCCTTTTTTTTTCAGACGATATCTTCCGAGAAACGAAGGATCGGAGTCGTGGCTTGTACAGATAAGGAAAAATGGGCACGCGTCTGCTCGTGAAACCGATCTCTTGGCGATCCGATGAACGATAGGAGCTCTGAGAATTTCCTAGTCGACTCCACGGCGAAATTCATCTTCCAGGATCGAGCCTAACGCTGAAATTGGACCTCGCGTTGCTGGTGACTTTGTCTGTAGACATCTAGCATCGACGAAACTGAAGTTTAAAGCACGGTGGGGTTCTTCGAACTTGTTTGGGACTTGTATCAACCCGAAGGACAAGTGTAACATAAGAAGAAATGCGAAATTTGTCGGTTTTTTGGTAAAAAAAAAAAACGGGTAAAAAATGAAAAGTCTCAAAATATCGCGGTAACGGGACCAATTGGGAGACATGCTGTACAAGATCCAAGATCCAAAGATCCAAGAGGTTTTATCCCAATCGGTCAAGCCGTGTGGCCGTAAAAATGTAACATACACAAAAAAAAAAACAAGTTTCATAAAAAATAAGAATTTTGCAATAACAATAGTTATAAACAATAAGTAAAATCATTTCTGTAAAGTGATCACCTCGAGAACGAGTCCGCCAGCGAAATGTAAAGGGTTTCATCGATTTCATCGAATTCAGGCCGAACATGCGCGAAATAGTACAATTTTCGATAAAAAGTGTAACGATGTGGTAAAAAATGGAAGTAGGTGAAATGTCTTTTTAAGCTTTTAAGAGGCAACGAGGCCCTACCAGATGCAAGAAGATTCAATCCGATTGGTCAATTCGTTTCGAAATAAGAAGCGATACAACATTTTTCGGTTTTTTTGCAAAAAAAAGGGGTAAAAAATGAGAAATCCCAAAATTTTTTGGTAATGGGATCACTCCGGAGACATGGTCTACAAGACGCAACAGGTTTCATCCCGATTGGTCAAGCCGTGTGGGCGTAATCGAATAACATACATAAAAAAAAATATATATATACATGTCGAATTTAGCAACCTCCTCCTTTTCGAAGTCGGTTAAAAATGTATAATAATCTCGAGTGACAAATTAAAAGCGAAGTTGCATTCGTTACTGGTTGGAGGAAAATTCGAGTTTTGGAGTGTCTTATTTTTTTGGGATAGATGGATTAAAATTAAACCATTGAATTTATGAATATGTATATTCATTAGGAAGGTATTTATTTTAATAAATTTTAAAATTTATTACGCACCCTGTATACATACCTCGCGAATAAACAAAACGACGCAGAAATATATCATCTAATAAATTGTTTCTCATGTTATGAATTTCATATGTTAATTAAATAAAATTGACATTTCTGTTAAACAGAATATACGTTCTAACATATCACACAAGAAAAGATATATAAACTGCATTATGGCTAGGTATGCATTCCATAATAAATGAA
>NW_026532771.1:0-1425 GCF_026283585.1 Hylaeus volcanicus | reverse complement strand
ATTATTATTAATCACTATTTCCAATAAATGTGAAATTTGTTGAATAGCGTTAATATCTAACGTCCAGCGTACGAATTCTAATCCAACTCTATACTCGATACCTGTGCTAATCCAGTCTAACATAGTTAACAAGAATACATTTATTATTATCTATGTAAATGTGAAATTTGCTATTTAATGGTGATGTATACACTAAAAGTACTGGTATCAACCTAAAATCTCGTCTCCATACTCATGTCGAGACGTTCGATTTCGATAAACAATATTAATAATTAAACGACAACAATTATCAATATTTAAAGCGGAAACATTGTGAATTAGGCTTAAGGAAAACGAACAACTATGAAGGCACCTTAATCCACGGCAGGAAACGCCAACCGAAACAATTCTCGAGCGAGATAGATAAGGTACAGCTGGACCCAAAACACGGCTAGCTTACCAAAACATCTTGATTGCCCGCGAGACTGAACATTCCGCGCGAAGCTATCAAGAACACAGGAACTAAATCTTACGTGCTAAATTCATACGATGAATTAGTCAGTCTTCTCCGAGCGTTCATAGCGAGCACATCGTATCCGACAATTCTAGTAGCAACTTGTCAAGTTTAGTTCTCGTTCATCTCAGTGCGGAACATTTCGACAAATCGTTTTCCGAGCGAATAATGCTGGAACACTCTGCGAATAGAGATTCCACGCATTCGTTTAAAGTTTAAAATTGCGAACTTTGTATTACCATATTTTTCCTCTGTTGAGCAATGACAGATACAATAAACCAGTTTGAAGTGAAATCAGTGTAAATTCAATATCCTGTCCTCTAGAAATAAATCGGTCTTCGTTATATTGTTTTAGATTCTTTATTTCGATACATGAACGTACAGTAAACCAGTTAGGTTTCTTGCGAAAGAATATATGGAATTCTTTTTAGGCTTACATCTGCCGGGAATTCTCATAAAAATTCTGGAACAATTCTAATTGGATTTCGCTGATAGAATAATACACGCAACTTAGTGATAATGCGAAGGAATAATCGGAACCTTTAAGGCTTACATCTGCCGGGTTGTCGAGACGTCTGGAGCGAACCACTAAAGTGCGAACCGCAATAAACCATTACGCACGTTTAACGCTGTCAGGTAGCCGCGCCCCTCTAAAGGTTTATTGTGGGTGTAATCTCGTTAGCGTACCACAAATCTGTTATTTAATTAAGGAATGACCAAATTTACTTATCGAAAAGGACGACGCGTCTACTTGCGCCGCGTCTTTGAACAATTAAACACTCCGGGATACTATCAAGCCGATTTAGGCGTTGAAGTCACGTTACTGCGTATCATTTCTAACGTAGCCGTCAATAATATTAACATTCGCGTCGTTAAACCCTCCGAAGTCATTCCACTGGCCGAGGCATACGAACACCTGGTTGCCGCTCTCT
>NW_026532770.1:0-1402 GCF_026283585.1 Hylaeus volcanicus | reverse complement strand
ATAAAAAATTTTTTTTCTAACAATTTTATAGTCTAATTTTTTTTTTTTTTAAGCATTAGAACAAAAATCATTACAGCTGTGTAAATACTTAAGTAGTTTTTATTTCCTAATTTTAAAGTTCAAAGTAAGTGATAAATTGCAAAATGAAATGATTCACTTAAACAATAAGAATTCTAAAAGAAATAATCATATTTTCAATTGTATCGTTATAAAAAAATGATTTTTTTAAAATTGAGGAAAACGGCTAATTACCAATTTACAAAAATATATATATTCAAAACTAGTAACAAACATATTATTGTAATGTGAATTTTGAAAGAAATGTCAAGTTTTAAATTTTAGTATTACATATTTTGTTATCCATTTGTAGGAAAAACTTTTCATAACGGACAAGGTTTTTTAAAAAATTAATTTTTCATGTATCAACAAATTTAATCCATACGAATAAACTGTTACGTTTTTAGTATCATTTTTGAAAGTCGTAAAAGTTCACAAAACGATTATTTTTTCTATCAAGGTATATGCAAATAAAATGTAAAATTTATTATGATTAAAAATATTACAAAAATTTTATTTTTTTTTAAATATGTATATTCAAAAAAAATACTAATGCAAAAATAGTTGTCCTTATAAATGTGTGTTAATTGCACACCTAACAAAATATTTAAGCGAATGACTTTGTTACATGAAACGTATTTCATTTCTTTTAAATAAAGAGAAAAAACAACTATAACTGACAATGGTTTTAATGATTTAAAAAACCGTGGGTTTTGTTGAATACGAATAAAAAAAAATTTTATTATGTGCAGAAAAAAGTAAAATTTACATAATTTCATTGTAAAAATATCATTGCTGTGTTACTGAGTGTATTTTAAAATAACCTTTTTTGCTGTCATATCAATTTTATTTTATTATAAATTATGTACTGATATATAATTTCAAAATAAGTATGTATTCTGTCATAAAAAATTTTTTTTCTAACAATTTTATAGTCTAATTTTTTTCTTTTTTCAAGCATTGAAACAAGAATCATTACAGTGTGTAAATACTTAAGTAGTTTTTATTTCCTAATTTTGAAATCGAAAGTAAGTGATAAATTGCAAAATTAAATGATTTACTTAAACAATAAGAATTATAAAAGAAATAATCATATTTTCAATTGTATCGTTATAAAAAAATGATTTTTTTAAAATTGACGAAAACGGCTAATTACAAATTTACATATATATTCAAAACTAGTAATAAACATAGTATTGTGATGTAAATTTAAAATAAAATGTCAAGTTTTAAATTTTAGTATTACATATTTTGTTATCCATTTGTAGGAAAAGCTTTTCATAACGGACAAGGTTTTTTAAAAAATTAATTTTTCATGTATCAACAAATTTGATCCATACAAATA
>NW_026532769.1:0-3105 GCF_026283585.1 Hylaeus volcanicus | reverse complement strand
CTGTCAAATGATGTATACAGATGGTTCCTATTTCAACAAAATAAAGATTTACCTAAATTTGTTCTATAAGATGCACACACAAACACGATTTATAAATATTTGTTTCCACCAAAGCACGGAAGATTTTTCATCACTTATTCGCTTCTGTAAAACCACGTTACAATCTCACTCACACGAAACGCGTAGAAAACCTCATACCTGCACATACCACATTATATCAGATCCACTTTAAATAGATTCCAAACTATATTTAACTATATGTATCAGAATACAATACCACCATACGTAGCATTTGAAAAGCAATGATTATTGAATGTATTATATTTACAGCATATAACTGTCACGAAACACATTAATTCCCACTCACAACAATTGCATGAAAAACGACATACAAATTAAATTCAGATCCAAATCTACTAAATACCAAATCATATTTATTTAGAATCGACGTCTCATTGTATTGAACATCGCAGAAACTTTTCAATCTTAGACCGAGAGAAGACGGTTATAGAGAAAAATCGATTGTTAATTAGATGACGCAATGAAACAATAAAAATCGAAAAAATCAATAATTTCACTTTTTTTCTACATATTTTCACGATCAACGCTTTATTTTACTGGAAATCGCTAATACTTTTTAATTTTTTAATCGAAGACGTCGATTAACACACAGGGAGTCTTGCTTGGACTGTCTTATACGTGTCTCGTACGTGCTTGTACGAAATAAAGTGTCGATTACGATATACTGTTTTTATTTAAATACTTGGACAAATGGCAAAAATATTAAATAAAGTGCACTTACGATCTCGCAAGTTAGATTGGGAAATATGTTTAAGGTAAAAGAAATATTAAATATTTTATTTCAAATTAGAGTATGTTAGACATGATTTATTTATTTTTCGTACAAATATAAATATGACCGCATGGTAGTTTTATTATCGAAATGCATGGTTTGTAGCAGCAAATTCTTTCTCCAGATTCTTCATCTATTTTATAACGCAAAGACAGAATATGTATATTAAAATGCAGTTAACTTTAAAATACTACAAAACATGTGTGTGATAATGTGCATTTGTGAAATTTAATTTTGCATTAATAGACAAAAAAATTATATTATATATTATCATGTATTATATCTGTTATCGATTTGTAAACACCCTATTGTATTCACCCTATTGTATTTTACATATAACACAATTCCTGTCAGTTGAAGTCGTACATCTTATCCATTTTTCCTATTTTTATTTAAAAATTGAACTTAAAGCAACATTACAACTTTCTATTGGGCATTATAATATTCTACATGTATTATTTATTGTTTGTGTGCAAAAAATGAACTGAATGTTTTAAAATACTTAAGAAAAATTGAATCATTGCAATAACATGTACAATAGTGGTATGTTGTTAAAATCATACACCTTCTAAACCATCCAGTAAACTCTGAATATTTCTGATGTTACAACCTTTAATGAGCATGTTTCATATATGTTGTCTGCCAAATGTAAATTATTTTGTTGCAGTACTTAGAGTTTTTGAAAAAATCGAATTAGAACAAAATGTGCACATTTTTAACTATATAGCTGGTTCTATGTTCTTTCGATAGCAGCTATTCAGTTCTTTCTGACAATAAACAGTTGTATGCATTCCTTTGAGCAAAATGGTATAAATTACTATTACATTATAAACACATAAATATGTTTGAATAACAACACAAGAAAAAAGAATAAAAATTCTATCAGAAAAGCTAATTACAGCACATGACAGATAAAACATTTTTATGAAGTAAATCATTAAAGGAAGGTTATCCATGCGATAGTTATGTGCAGTCCACTTAATCATTATCTTTATTATTATATTAATTATTATTTAGTTAGCATTTTCCTACAATGTATATTCGGTAAATATTCTTTTGTAAACTCTGATTGTAACTTTTATCTATGTTTCGACATTAAAGTGTAGTTGAATAAGTTAAGTGCATGCCATTTATTTCCCAGTTCTCAATTCGATTCATTTTTTACATACAAATAAGAAATAACATATATGGAATATTATTTGTAGTACACAGCTGTCATGTTGATTTAAGTTTAATTTTTAATTAAAAAATAAAGAAAATGCATAAGATGTGCAAGCTTAACAGATAAAAATTGTATATCATTTACACAGTATTTATCAAAGATAATAAGTAAAATGTTGATAAATTATTGAATAAAAACCAAAAGTAAAGATATGAATACGTAAAAAATTTACCTTCTATTAAATTCTGTTCAGTATTATTACTGGCATCTGAAATACTGTGCGTATAAACACTGGCATCTGAAAACAAATACTAATTAATAAAATGTATCAAAAAACTTGCACATTGTCTAAAAATGTCAGTAGAGATTAAACATACTTTCTGCTATATTGTCCACATTTATGTGCAAATCTTCTAATGCTTTTGTGCACATATCATTCAAATCATGACTGTTTGTAGAAGAAACATCACCTAAAACACATACCTATACATTAAATAAGAATAAATAATACAAAATATTCAGTTCATTATAACAGTTGATGCAATGAATAATAAATACTATCAAACAGTAGATAAATTAGAGACATGTACCATCATTATGCGTGATGTCGAGTAATCCATTATCTGTAAAAAGATTAACAAATCACTGGAGTAAATTAGAATGGAACGTAAAACAGTTAAGAGAATTCATGTCGGTTGTGGATTGGAGTTATTACCTATACTGAATGTTTCGTCTGTGGGAGTTTCAATATATGCACCACTTTGATCACAATCTAAAAATGAATTAAATAAACTTCGTTAAAATATACGCGGAATGATGCATTGTTAAAGTATACAAGAGTATGAAAACGTACCTCTTGACAACAAATCGTCAACATGTTGCTGTTGTTCATACTCTTTATTGAACATGTTTAAAAATTGACCGATTGGAAGTACCTCGGAGATTAAGTTGTCTTGGGCCAGCTTAATTTTTTCATTTTTTTTTTATTGCTGCGAGTACGGATGCGTGTAACCCTTAAACTATTTTTTAAACGTTCGTAATCGATTGTTTCATCAGCTATTAATTTTGATAAATTATCTGTGGAGGAATT
>NW_026532768.1:0-1106 GCF_026283585.1 Hylaeus volcanicus | reverse complement strand
TTAAGCTCTCCTTGTCAATAAATCGTGTGTTTCACTGAAGGGTAATTATAATTCTTTTGAACAAAGTCAAAGTGTGTTAATGTCAAAATCGGAAAATAATGCGAGCTTGTACCTGTTAGATTAATGGAAAACACATGTTAGCAGATTTTCTAACACCTGTATTATCAACAATCAGTATATACACTGACGGACAAAATTAAAGGGACACTTTTTTAAAACGTCATATCTATGGGAGTTTTCAACCGATTTTGATGAAACTTCGTGAGGAGTAGTTTTGAAGTGTCCTCTAAATGTGCGCAAAGTTGCATTGGTGAGGGTTGACAGGAAGGGGTTAAGTCGCCCCCGTAAAGAGGGGCACGTCGAAAAACGCCACTTCTGAAGAGGCCAGGGGTGACGGAAGGGGTTGAAAAAATCAAAAAAACCTTTGGGGCGACCCTCCTCGATGCCCTCAACAAAATGCACCTCTCAAAATCCCTCTCGGGGAAACCCACCCCTCACAACACCCCACCCCCTCCATAATCCACAATTTTTGGACTTCAGTCCCGAATTTGGGCTCAATGCATTCCCTGGAATCTCCTGATCCAGGAAATGTCAACGCCATGCCGTGCGCCCCATAGGCACCCCTTGGAAGGATGGAACAGTTCGCCACTTTTCAACACCCTTCGTAAGGGAGCACTTCCACACCTCGAAGGGCGATGAAATTCACCATGTTTATTCTCGGTGCGTTAAGGATCAATGTCATTTAAAGCTCGTTTCGAAAACTGCCCCTGGAGCTGAACAGGGTGGCCCAGAGTTAGGGGTGGTCCACCCACAGGTGTAGGGATTGGAACGATGTTTCGTTGCGTGGAACACATGTGATACGGTCCAAGCCATTGGAATGACACATTTTTGATGTCTTTTCCCCGCGTGGATAGCATTAAAATACGAAAATGACGTTTTTTTTGGAAAACCCACCCGCGAGTTTAGGCCGGTGTACCAGGTGAATGAGTAACCCCACGTCAACGTCGTTCATGGAATAGGACGTGCGAATGTTTTATTAACAGGTCCCCAAAAATTCGAATATTTTGTATTACGCTTTCATTGTCAAATCGGAGTAGATTTGAAAG
>NW_026532767.1:0-1669 GCF_026283585.1 Hylaeus volcanicus | reverse complement strand
TTAAATTTCTTGCAACAAGACTTTCTGCCGCGCGTTCTGCGTACTTCTGAACTTTATTCTAATACAATAAATTATGCGTTACAAATAGTTGATTTCTTTTTTTCATTTCTCGCTTCATATTTAACATTTAAATTTCTTGCAGTGAGACATCCTGCCATGCGTTCTGTATACTTTTGGAAACTTAAGGAACTGAAGCTGGTCTCTTTCCTATAACTGGCTTCAGACACATTATGTATATTGTAGACTCTATGCTTACTATAATAAAAGACAAATGTATTTTTATTTTAAACTCTACATTAATTTGCAAGTAAAGTAAGGTTTGTATGTGTTATTTACAAATACAATTAACGTCATATGAATAACGCACAATTTATTATATTACAATACCAGATTCAGTCCCTTAAGTTTTCAAAAGCACACATAACGCATGGCAGAAAGTCTTGTTGTAACAAACTGAAATGTTAAAAATGTAGTATGAAATGAAAAAAGAGGTCTACAATATTTCTAACGCACAATTTATTATATTACAATACCAGATTCAGTCCTTTAAGTTTTCAAAAGTACGCACAATGCATGTCAGAAAGTCTTGTTGCAAGAAACCAAATATCACAAATTCAAACTGACAGTTACAGGTTAGAAATGAACGAGCGGCATGAGTGACAGCCATATTACAATTCCGATCGAGGAACCTTGCCGACTGATTCCGAGAGTCGACGAATCGACGAACGGCTTTAGCTCCTATTGGCTAAGTGTTGACGAAAAGAATCAGAATCAGAATCAAAATCAGAATCAGAAGAAAAATCTACAATTTCTGACCGATTCATGACGTGATATTACGATATCTCAGTTGTACATAGACCGATTTTATTGATTTTGGTTTTATTAAAAAGCTTATATGCGATTTACATTAGAAAAATGCCTTTAGATTTAGAAAATACAGCAGGCGTGACGAGATATTAATGACAGAAGTTTCGGGTTAGGTTGGAATCGCAGTTTTACGAGTAAAAGATACGTGGTAGCGCCAGCGCCAGTATACACGGTGGCGTATAATTTTTCATGTACTTTGCGCCGAGACGCTACCGCGTCTCTAGATTTACTAGAAATCTTTTTCTAGGAGTGTTAATTCTAGCGTTTATTTCTTAAAACTTATTAACTGTGGCGTTGGTTGGTTAGTTATTATGCTTGATTTTTGGAAACAGACAAGGTTTATGATTAGGTTTATAATATTTTTACAGATTTAGATAAAGAATTGAGATTTAAATAAAAGTATGTTTTGTCATCTAAACAGTGTATCATTTATTGTATCGTTAATATTTTATATATTTTTGCATTCATACATATTATCATACATTTTCCCACATTTTCATTTGCTAAAAATGAGCAAACATACCCAGTAAACACGGAGGTCTCATTTCCGTAACAATTACATAACGTTCTATATGTATATATTACAGATCATTAGAATGAAACTATAACGTATCAATTAAGTCACTAACGTAATGGGTCTATAATTGTTTCATAGAATTGTTACGTAATTTTGTTGTTACTTTGTTATGTAACATTTACGCAATTGGGTGAACGTAAATGTACATACTCTAAAAGTTTCGTAAATGCTTCGTAACTACACTGACGGACAAAATTAAAGGGACACTTTTTTAAAACGTCATAT
>NW_026532766.1:0-24675 GCF_026283585.1 Hylaeus volcanicus | reverse complement strand
AGAGCATACGTGAAGGAATGCGCTTTTTCGCGGTGGAATATTCGAGACACCGATATGTTGTCTCAGGGACAAAGTCAAAAACTGCAAGCTAAACGTTCTATCTCAGCATCTGTCGCCAGTGATTCGCGCTTATGAAGAAAGAAATAATATTCAATTGTAGGTGTATAAAAAACTAAACGTTTCATCTCTCTCTCATAGAGAAGGAGAGTGGTATAATAGGATACATCTCGATGAAGCGACTCATTAGTTTGAAGAATCATGTCGCGTGAATTCAAAGTACCATCCCTGCAAGAAATTGCATTGTCAAAGCTGTTTCTACACGCTGTTGAGAAATTAGAACACAAAGATCAAAGGATAGTTCGTTGAATGCGTTTACAACGATGACAGTGTGTTACTGTATTGTATAATCCGCGAAGAAAAGAGAGACTCAATTCTAAAAAATTTTTCTTCCGTAACTGGTTGTGTGTACAGACCTCGCGATCTGTTCTATGATCTTAATACCAAATCAGTGGTTTTATTGGAGATATTGCATCTAGCATCGCGGCAAGAAGAGAAAGTAAAATCTATGTTTATTTGTAAATTGCGTGTTTACCAACGCATGGACAACATAAAGTACCCAACTTTATACACCAGTATATACTATACTCGAAAGAATGAATATAAATTTGTACTCCCTCGTCTTGAACAACATCCACATAAGAAAAAGAGCTCCTTTGTGGATTAATTCTCAAGAATAGCGGTAAAGTTTTACCAAACTTCAACAATGTATTATTCGTGGAAGATTAGATCATCGGGATCTGGCGAATCTGTTTCAAAGTCACGTGCAAAGATTCGCGGTAGAATCTTCGCGACACTGATATGTTGCCTCAAGGTCAAAGTCAATAAACTGTAAGCTAAACGTTCTGTGTTTCACGAGGAAGGAGAGTGATATAATAGAATACATCTCAATGCAACGACTCATTAGTTGCATACACCTTGTTAAGGTACATAAAGTTAAACATTACGGTGACTGTTCGTTCGATATCGTCCTGCGACTTTTCCTGGGATTAGCGTACGAACGGGAGAAGAAAATAAGCTGTCCGAATCGTGTTTTACACAATAGTTGAAACTACACAATAGTTGTAATACAATAAAATTACCCTTAGTTTAAGAACTTTAGCCGTTTTAATTTTATTCCCGTAGGAATGCTCAAATGTCCGTAACACGGATTTAGAAATAAGATTTCTAAATCTCAGAGACTCGCGTGGAGAAGACTCGTTGACTTGATAAGATTGATCGCCAAAAATCACGGTAACGATTGATTTGAATTCGACTCGCGCTGTGTATATATTATCGTTCTCGGTGTCGCCCGCCACCTCTCCGACCCCTCTCGCCTGCTTGTACGGCCAGCGGAGCGAACGAGAGCAAGAGAGCGCCGGGGCGAGCACGGACCGCATAGTATACACGTTTAAATTTAACCGTAATATACATACGAGTTCGAAGCCGAGGTTCGCGTTCGAACAGTGACCAAGAAAGCAAACAATCATGGAGGTGCTGGTACGTGCGGTGAAGACTTTGAAAGAAATGCTTTCTCTGTCGCATACCGCGAGTGAATTCAAATCATGGTCGGAACAATGCGACAAGTGGTTGCGATTGATCGCAGAGTATTTCCAAAAACAAAATTTGTCGGTAGGCGCGAAGCAACGGCAGATATTGTATGTTGCGCAAATCAAGACTTTGAAAGCGTTAGCACGAGCGGATGGGCACTTTCACGTATATCGAACCTGCAGATAAACATTAATAAGTACAATCCCTTGCGCGCCGGCTGCAACGTTCCTATACCTCGAGAAATTCAGGCCAAAAAAGCTGTGGTGAACGTGAAATCTGACGACAATGCGTGTTTCTTCTGGGGAGTGATCGCCGGACTTTGTCCTACAAATGGTATGTCAAGTAGATAATCGTCGTACCCACACTACGGTACAGTGTTAAACACGGATGGCATAGAACTTCCCATGACTCTGAACCAAATCCCGAAATTCGAACGGCAAAACGAGATCTCCGTGAACGTTTACGAGTGGGAAGATGGGAAATGCGTGCCATTGTACTTGACTTCTAACAAGCGGGATAGACATGCGAATCTGTTGCTCGTGCAGAGCAAGGAAGGGCCGCGGACTAATCACTTTGCCTGCGTGAGGAACCTCTCTCGGCTTGTTTCATCGCAGCTAAACAAACATCACCGTAAAGTTCATATATGTATGTGACAGGTAAGAAATTTTTCATTCTCTTTACATTGTTACGTATACAGAAATTCTCCGTTTTTAGAAGCTCGCGTTCATTAATTTTATTTTATCTACCCTTCTGGAATTTGGAGCTCGGTCTCACTGGAGTGCATCCTGCAGCTGCATCCTCTTAATATCATATTTGACTCGTGTTGCGTGGGATATTTTCTAATCTACCCTTTTCCCAGGGCACACAACTGCCGACCTCAGAGCAACGAAAATCCCAACCGTCAAATTTTCTAATATGGAAATCACTGGCGGTTCCCCACCAACATTTATGGGTATATAAACCCACGATTTTCGTTGCTCGGGGGCTAGTACGAAAGAGTTACTCGTTAGAGACACATTGATCGTCTGTAGAGTAGCACTCTAGTGATATCGGGCTTCAGTTCCTTTCGATCATCGTTACCATATAGATCCGCGAAGACGGTTTTAAAATCTATTACGGTTATAAAAGTACTCTCGACCCCCGCATCGCCAGTGCGCCAACACCGCGCAACACTTAGGTAATCTTAACTTCATACACTAACCGCGACAACACGACACTGCACACTTATAATTAGTATAGTTATTTTTGAATATTTACTCTTTGTGTAAACTTAAAAGTCTGTAAAATCAATCATCAAACCTTTACTTTGAAATCACCAATCCTAGCCAGCGTAACGATCCCACAACATAATAACTTTACCGCTCGAGTTATTATTCTATTAAATTAACAAGTTGCGAGGCTTTATTAACGACGCGTGTTACCTTTTAACGATACGATTTAGTCATTGTGTACTCAACCGGAACTCCTAAACTTAACCTATCCTGCGGTTACCCTTTACTGGGAGATACCGATTCCTGCTAGCTATCTGACTTCGCACCAAAGTCGCTGCACTTTTTCCAACAACCTCACAGTTCGAACCTTACCCTACGGTTACCCTTTACTGGGAGATACCAATTCCCAGCAGCTACCTGACTTCGCGTCAGAGGCGTCTGCGTTTGTCTCCAATAACCAAGACAATCAAACACCTTAACCTACGGTTACCCTTCACTGGGAGATACCGATTCCTGCAACTATCTGACTTCGCGTCAGAGTCGTCTGCATTATCTACTCTATCCTCAAATCTTCGGCTCCATTGATACATACTAATTTATCGTATCGGTGCAATTCTCGAATCCACCCCACTCGCAGGGCTCACACGCGCGTCACTATCGCCCTGGCTCGTAACAACATCTTGAAACATTCGTGGTATTTTCATCGAGTTCTTATATACTAATTTCATTCTTTACATTCCAGTTGTCTTCATTATTTTCACTCAATTGAAAAACTCCAGAAGGACCTCGTGGACTGCCGGCGGGTAAACGATTACGCCATCGTTCTCCCTTCGGAACAGGACAAATGGGTGTCCTTTAAGAACTACAGCCGCAAGGAGAGAGAGCCCTTCGTCGTGTACGCCGACTTTGAGTGCCTGCTCGCAGACGTGACACCGGAGGACTACGCACATTAGCGCAGCTATCCATATCAGCGGCATCAGGCGTTTAGCGTAGGTTATTATCTACACTGTTCATTCAACACCTCTTTAAGCGTATATCGCTCGTATCGATCCGAAACGGATTGCATAGAATGGTTTGTGAAAGAATTGTATGATTTAGCGCATCAATTAGAACCAAAGTTCCGAACCGCGGAGCCGATGAAATTTACGGAACAGGATTTGGTAAATTTTCACGAGTCTAACCATTGTCATGTGTGTGAAAAGCCGTTCACCACAGGCGATGAAAAGGTTCGTGATCATTGCTATTTCACGGGAAAGTTCAGAAGCGCGGCGCATAAGAGTTGCAATCTAAATTATCAAAATTCATTCACAGTGTCTGTAATATTTCATAATTTATCTGGCTACGATGCGCATTTTATAATTAAACAATTGGCCAACGCATTTGAGGATAAAGTAAATTTGCTGCCGATGACAAAGGAAAAGTACATATCTTTCACGAAACATGTAAAGAATACTGCGCGAGATAAGAAAAATGGCATAAAATTTCGTTTCATCGATTCATGCAAATTTTTGAGCTCGAGCCTCGATAAGTTGTCATCGTATCTTGGAAAAGAAAGGCTGCGAATTGCGAAGAAAGAATTTCAACATGAACATACTTTGATCTTCTTACCGGCAAGGGTGTGTTTCCGTGTGATTATGTAACTTGTTATGATAAATTAAACGAAACTCGGTTGCCTGCTCACCAAAACTTTTACAATCGATTGAATGATAAGAACATATCCATATCCGATTACGAGCACGTAGTAACGTTTGGAAATATTTTAATATCAAAACATTAGGCGAATACAGCGATTTGTATTTAAAAATTGATGTATTATTATTGGCTGATGGGTTTGAAAATTTCAGAGACGATTGCATTCAGAGCTATGGATTAGATCCGATATATTACTATACTCTGTGACGTACCTCGCGTGGGCGGCCGGAAAAGCCGCTACTCGACACGCTCGGTCGCACAATTCCCACGGACGAATTTATTTAGAAGAATTGGGCGCCAGTGCTAAGTGCACGTGTCCGTTACTTTAGTCCTTCCGGCTGCTCTACGGAGAGCGAAACTCAGGGGAGGTCGAAAGGGGGGAAATAAACTTTGATCCGCGTACGTTTAATCGGATTTCTTTATTTAATCGAAACCGACGCGGGGGAATTCCGCGGTACACACACCGTTGAGGAAAGGGGGTGGCGACTACGCGCCGAAAGGGATATGCGACGCGGAATTCTCGATACAAAAAGAAAGTATCCGACGGAAAGAAAACGAATACCTAACAGGCGCGACTTAACTCTATAGGGGGCCACGCAAACAAATAGTCCGCCCTAGAATCAAATACAATCGAAAAAAAGATTACGCCGGGAATTAACGGTTTCGCGTTTCGAAGGGGCCCTCTCCTTCGAAACGCGGCGCGACCTCAAACCGCGCAAGGTCACGCGGGAGATTTGCAAAACGGACGGAGGGAAGTCTAACAGAGTTCCCTCCGGTGGTGGTCCTGTCGCGGACAAAAAGGGTGCTGCGGAGTACGCTCGCGGACACACACACACGATCCGCACCCTCGCACCCACGCACGCCACAAAAGGAACCCTAACGCGTGGGCCCTACCTGTACTGGATTGACCTCCGGCTCCAAAATCTCCTTGGTCGTCCTCGTCGGCTTACCGTGGAGGCTCACCCACACACTCATGAGACCACGAAAGAGGGGCTACGCACACCTACTGGTCAGCTAAAGGCGAAAAAGGGGGCGCTCGCTCGCGTATTTCGATCCGTTCTGGTTCGCCGTCAAACCGCTAATTGATATCCCAAATCGATCGCTCATCGATCGCGCTCTTCTCGCCGCCGGCTCGCGACTCTCTCCACCCAAAGCTGTAGGGGCTCCTCACGGTGTGCCACCACCATGGCATCTGCAGGTTTCCCCTCGTGGCAGCGTCGAGGGGCGATGGCACTGGTATCCTTCGCGAGGGTGGTCAGTTCTCTTGGTGGTGGCCACACCACCGTCCTGGGGTGGAGGATACCGCGACCGGCGACTTGCCGCGAAGACGTGGCTTTATCGCGGAGGGGTGAGGGGGCGCAAAAACTTCATTTTTTCTATTTCTTAATATGTATATGGTTTATTCATATGAGCTTGACAGAATTTATTTAGCGTTTTAAAAATATTTAAGTCACATGATTACGTAAAATACATACAAAAATAGTTTTGGAGTACCTATTATTTCCTCGATTTTCTAATTGTATATGTTCATAATGGCGGCCCTATTTAACATTTTTAACATTAAACGGAATTTGTAAAAACGGGTAAAATAGAAAGGAGTATATATAGTAGCTAGTCTTCCGAGTTGCCATTGTTAGTCCACAGCTGCTGTTTTTGCGTGACCTGTTAATTACAGAATTATTTATTTATCATAAAAGTAAATATTTGTATGGAGTTGATAGAAATGGACTTATCTTTTTTAATTATGGGCAGAATGCTGCAGGAATGATGGTCACAGTCATCCGTGATTAATTTTGTACCTGAAGCTGCTCTCTTTATGTGACCTGTTAATTACAGAATTATTTATTTATCATAAAAGTAACGGGATTGGCACGCTTTATCTATCAATGCGAATATGATAGGGCAACGATTGCGAGATATACCTTAGGAAAACCCAAAGTTGGTTGTACAAAGACGTCTGAATGCCTATCCGCATTCACACGAGATTGCACGTGTTTTCTTAAGAGACTGCTACGTTTGAAACCGAATATACACGGTTTGGAGAAGTGGTCAGCGCGTTCAGGATTCATTTCGTGATCAAATGCACGATTGTGGATTTGTCGCAGCACCTTCCCACTCGGCCGATTTCTCGGAGGAGATGTTCAGGTGGAGACGTGCACGAGGCCAAAATCAGGTTGTGACACCTAGGAGTTCACTAAAGGGCACGAGTGTGAGCTATAGGTGTTCTCCGGACACTGATTTGAACATTTCTTCGCGAAGAAACGGAGGATTCAGGCCTTCTATGAGTGGGGATCGCCCCTTAATCCTCTATGTGGTTGTATGTAACCAGCACGGTTACAAGTATTTCAGCTGGCCGTATAATAGTATGGAGGTATCGAGCATGGGATAAATAATAAATAATAGCTGCTATGTGTGAACAACACTCAATAGTGCGAATCTGATCGTAATTTTCGCGGAATCCTACTGCGACAACTCACCCGAAAACGCTCACCTCTCACCCGTTTCCTTCAGCAAAAGACACAGACTCGCTCTCGTTGCATACCTTCGTGAATTTACTGCTTTTGACTACTACGTGTCACACCGGATTGGGCGTCGTTACAAATCACAATGCAGCAGTGCCACGGCTCGGTTTGTGCTCGTGACTCCTCGGTTTGAGGCGCGTATGCAACGAGAGTAAGTTAGGCGGTTTGACTAAGTTACTTGATCGGTTTGATCACTCGATTGGATACCGGTTTTCGCTGAATTTTCACCTTGTATAAAGTTTTGTAAATATGTTCAATTTGTTAATATTTTAATAGGTTTACTATTGTAAATATGTTAAATGCGTTGCTTGTTACGAATGAAAGGCGTTAAATCATGTAATGTAACAGTGGCGTATACATGTATAATTGTTGGAAAAATAAGCACACCGAATATTACCATCGCGTTCAAATATCACGGTTACAGATATCATTGGAAGAAGGACATGTAAATATCGCGCAGTTAGGTTAAACCTTTATTTTGCTATTTCTTCTTCATGTACGCTCCGAATACCGAAGCCGTAACTCGAATAGCAGCGTGGTTCGTCCGCGCGCACGTTGTCGCTAGGACGAATCGAGCGGTTTGGTGGGTGCGAGGCGCGAGACGCGGTACAACTCGTAAACACCAAATTCTTGCGTGTACCGAGTCGCGAAATCTCGAAGACTTTTTCTATAAACTGGCGACGATCACGTGATTCTAAGATCCTTTGTCTCCAAAGCTTCTAGAACGTTCCACCGAGTTTACGTGGTCGAGCAAGGCACGAGCCTTCTCACTTCTTCTCATACAGTCGCGGTGAGCGCGAGAGTAGTTCGAGCGAACCATTTTAGAGTTAGAGTGTGTTACCCAGTAGTATTTTAATACGAAGTAAGCGGTAGGCAAAACTCGGGTCGTTCGTTAAACAGTTTTATACTTCATTCATTTATTTAATTTTCACTTCTCATCGTACAGTCGCACGAAGCGCGATATTAGTCCGAGCGAGCTAAATTCGAGCATAGTTGTATACCGAGTACTTAGTAGTATTATACGAAGTGAGTGGTAGGCAAAGACTCTAGTTCCTCGTAAAACAACTCGTCTTATTCAATTTCTTTTATTAATTTAATTTATTTAAATACTTTGATATTAAATCTTTTTTTTTTTGTAAATATAATTTAGCGTTGATTATAACCGTAAAACGTGTGCGTTTGTTTTTCCTTCAACCACAGGGCGACCAGAACAACTCAGAACATCGAGACCAGCGTTTTTCTCGATTTGTATTGTAAAGATATTTAGTGGTGAGTTGATTTTCTTCCAATCAATATTTTTGTATAAATGATTATGAATTTATTTTGTTGTGGCCACTCGGAATATCAATAAATGATATTTCATTTCCGGGGAATCCCTAATTGATGTTCTCGGGTGGTATTTCCATTGATCTTTCATATAATATTATTCCGACAATTTTTATTGTATTTCTTTATCATATGAAATCACTGTTGTTCAAATCTGGGATATTAATAAATGATATAATTCATTCCGGGGTAACCCTAGTTGATATCCCAGAAACGAATAAATATATATATTTTCATTCTATTCTTCTATACAGTTTATGTTCAATTTTATATGAATTAACTGAAAGAATGAAAGAGTGTGAACTATTATAAATATGTAAATTTCAAGGTCTAATCATTGGTTATTAAAATACACATTAGACAATGATATTTCAATAGTAAAATAGCTTTCAATATTTAATTTAAATTCACCGTTGAATCCGCTCGCATCCTAACCGTCCACCCTATTAAATACGAAAGAGAAATTCACATACGAGCCAGGGCCCGTGCGGGACTGCTGTGACAAAGACCTGACATTGCCGATAGGCAAGTAAAATATATATATATATATATATATATATAATTTTTGAATATTATTATTATTATTATTATTATATATATAATAGTAATAGTAATAATAATATTTAAAAATTATTTAAGCTGTGACGCAGGAATCTGTGTCCCACGTCACATTGAAAAATAATACGCATTATTTCGGCATCATTTTGATTTGCAAAAAATGGGGCGACCATGTCTACAATGTAGCCATTCGTTGTACAGATTATGAAAGGTTTACACAATGGTACCTTTTTTTAGCCTGAATATGATTTTCGCTGATATTCATTATTGTTACTTTTCTGGTGACGAATATATGTCCCATCGAAAATCAATGCTAGGTGGTTGCCGATTTTGTGCAATCGTTTTGCAATATCAGAAGTTTCATTTTCTATGAGATGTTCGCGGGTAAAAGCTGTGACTCCAAAATGAAAAGGTAGAATGTCTTTTTCGAAACTATTTATTACAGAACTGCAATATTGCGAGATTTTTTGTTCATGATTCAACCCAAGCGTTGCCGCTATAAGATTGTTAGAATTCCCCGTTCGTAATTTAAATAAAAATACAACTATTGCTTGCGTCACATCACGCTGTTGAGAGCTTCTCATTGATGTCATCATTTCACGGAGTTCGATGAGATTCTCTCATGTCAACCCCGTGAATACTTTGAGTCTCTCCTCAGATAATGTGAAATCGCCAACTTTATCATAAATAGTGGACTCGTTAGTAACCGAAAGATATTCAAAATAATCTCGAAGTTCGTTCGCGTCAATTAAACTACTGTTTGAATAAATTCTTAAATTCGGAATTACGTCTTGAATGAAACGGTTTTTTATTAAATGTCCTGGACAATAAAAATAATCTTCTAAAAAGAAACACCTGTTTTCTAGCTTCGGATGGAATCGTACGAATATTAGATTTTGACCCACAAACAAAACAATACGCGTGCGTAGAAACCACTCTGGAGAATGGCATTTCAATGTATTGAACATCTGGGACTGATCTAATGGGATGGTCAGAAGTTACGAATAATGGGTCATGTGTCGTTGATGACATACTAGAAGTACTTTGTAATAATGATAAAGGTGATTCGTTATTCGACGAGGAAGTTGCAAATGCCTGAACCGGGAGACTTTGAAGCGAATCTGACGAGTCCATGGATGTGGAAGGTGGAGGTGCTTGATCTGAAAGGGGTTGAAAAGGATCTGACGGATCAAAAGATGTGGAGGGTGAAGGTGCCTGAACGGAAGGAGATTGAAGCGAATCTGAGGGATCCATGGATGTGGAGGCTGGTGGTGCTTGATCCGAAGGAGTTTGAAACGAATGTGATTGATCCATGGATGTGGAAGCTAAATGGGTTTCTATTGTTGTTGACCGAGACCGCAAAGCTCTCTGATGCACACTTTCCTTACAGAAATATACCAGAACACGGCAACTTTTACACAAAACATCACCTACTTGCACCACTTTTTTCAAAATGTTTGTATAGTTAACAGCCTGAACTTCAGTTTTAATCACTTGCTTTTGACCACGCATTGAACGAATAAATCGTCTACACTTAACACACCTTGCGTCGCGATCAACAGTTTTCGAAATAATGCCAGACATTATAAAGATCTGTAAATGACCAAGTTCTCTGGAATGCCGTTGTGGACTGATTTATGCATTTCCGTGGAGTCCTTTGGGTTCCTTCGAAAACTTCTCCGAAGTAAAAGGAAGGGGAACTAATATCCACTTTTAATTGGTTGGTACCGAAGGGTGGGTGGCCTTACACTTGCGATAGCTGCCACCACCTTCCCGAAAAGCTAGGATTCCTTGCAGGGCAGTTTTTATGACGGTCATTGTATTCTTCATCGCTGACTATTGAGCGGCCAGAATCACAAATTAATAAAAACGTGGTAAAAGTTAAACCTCTGGATCTGCAAAAATGAGTCCGTTCAGGTATATGGTACTGTTACATTGTCCTTTCTCGTTCGGTTGGAAAGCCGGGAAAAACCGTCACTCCGGGTTTTATAGGCACTGAGACCGGAGTTGACCGTCGATGGTACATGCATTATGCTGTAGTTTTATAATATTGTTTATGCTCCAAAACTATTTTCATATGTATTTTACGTAAAAATGTGACTTAAATATTTTTAAAACGTTAAATAAATTCTGTCAAACTCGTATTAATAAACCATATACATATTAAGAAATAGAAAAAATGAAGTTTGACGTATAGAAAAAAAATTGCTATCGACAGGATTCGAACCCCAGAGTATCCGCTCTCTAGTCCGACGCCTTAACCGCCACGCCAATCAGCGATGTAGTCAAAGGTGCGAACATTCCTGTATATATTCAACAGAATACAATTTTTTCTTTCTCTCAAATTACATTTTTTATGTAAAATAATTGCTTGTTTCAGTGTAATAAAGCTAAAAATTACTTAATATATGCCCACGATAAAGCCAACAAGTGTAACTTTTCTCCTCGCAGCAAAAACGTCGAAAAAATTCAGTTTTTATTGTTTTTGACAATGAAACAGCCGAACAAAAAATTTTAAAAAACTTGACAACACTGCCTGTTATTGTACTTTACCAGGGAACCAAACAGTAGAATAGCATGTTTTCATATTTTTGTGAAAAAAATGTTTTTCCGATTTTTTTGAGGTTTTCTATTTTTTACGGCCACAGTTTACAACAGAAAAATCTGAAAAAATTCTCAAAAATGCGCTTTAGGATCTAAAATGTGTCAGATTTTTTTCAGAATTTTAGAATGCATTTGAGACTGGAAAATGCGCTGAAAAGCGTAAAATCTATTTTACCCTGTAACTACCCTCACGGGAAAGCTAGAGGGTTAAAATTTTACTCAGAGGGTTTTTTTTGGTCAGCTTTCGAATGATTCAACAGCCATTGAAAAAGCTCTAAGGGCAGTTTTAAACATTGTAAATATTTATTTTCATTATATTTATTATAATTATTATATTTATATTTACTTACTTTTTTCAGTAATTATTTCTTACTGTTGGAATATAAGTAAATTTAAATAGAAGCAAAAGCGCCACTATAGGCACGTATGTTAAACGTGCAAAGGAGACTTTTTTCTCTGTTCTTTTGTGCGAGCATGTAATAAACAGGCATTCACCTTTTGGAATGCAATGTGACCAGTCGTCGTTTATTTTACCTATCCACGTAATATTTTAACATGGTAGCAGAGCGTGGTTCGTTAAAAAAAAAAAGGCGTTTAGTTAGTTTTCTAAAGTGGTTTCAATGTGGTTATGCAAGCAAGTGGCTTAGGCATTAAAAGTGAATTTAAAGAAGAATTATCGAAAAAATTATCAAATTTGGAAGAAACAAATAAGGAAGATACGATGGCCGACGATATTAAAATTCCAGTGTTTGATGGTCAAGACTATAGCATGTGGAAGAAACGACTTGTGATATATTTAAGGCAGTCAACAGCACTTCAAATATGTGTGAGAAACAAATTAGAGAAAATAAAGCTTAAAGATTATAGTGACTCGAATGATTTCTTTAGTGTTTTTGAAAAATTAATAATTGAACTCAAAGCTCGAATGAGTGAAAAGGAGAAGCTAAATTATTTACTAAGAACCTTGCCAAGTTCACTCAGCTACATCGGTGACCTTGTTGATGTTTTGAAAGAAGAAGATCAAACAGCTGAATTCGTGAAGAATAAAATTAAAATGTATGAAGCTAATGATAAACAAGGAAGTTCAAGTGAAAGAAATGGTTCAAATTCAAATGCATTCAAGGCGGAAAAGAAAAGGGACAAAATATGTTACAAGTGTTGTAAAGCCGGTCATCTGCAGTACGAATGCCGAAACCTACACGTACAATACAGGGTGTCCCAAAAGTCGGGAAGGAGCTGGAAATGGGGGGTAGCTGAGACGATTCTGAACAACAATTTCCTTTGCAAAAATGTCGGATGGGGCTTCGTTAAGGAGATATTAAGCGAAAACCCCGACCAATCAGAGCGCCCGTAGACCGTTGGAGCGGCCGTGGTAGCGAAGGCTACGCGCTGGCGGCCGCGCTTGTACGCGAACAAGTGACTCGACGTGTATCGAAGCATCGACCTAGCGCGTAGCCTTCGCTACCACGGCCGCTCCAACGGTCTACGCGCGCTCTGATTGGTCGGGGTTTTCTCTTAATATCTCCTTAACGAAGCCCCATCCGACATTTTTGCAAAGGAAATTGTTGTTCAGAATCGTCTCAGCTACCCCCCATTTCCGGCTCCTCCCCGACTTTTGGGACACCCTGTATAACACATGGAGAGGAAAGAGTTCCCAACGAGGAGGTGGTCATCAGTCGTACACACACCGTCAAAATCATCCAAATCGTTGCAGTGGCTCTCAGCATGGTCGAAACAGCACGCGAGGTAGCTGGAGGCAACAATATCATGGACACAACACAGGAGGAGCACCACACTACATCGACGGTGCGGACAATAGTAGTGGTTTGTTTTGTACAGAAATAGCTTCATACGTGAGTAACGAAAATAATCATAATAACGAGATACAGATTAATGCGTGCGAAAATAAAGTCGAGTGGATTTTAGATAGCGGTTGTACTGACCACATAATAAAGAATGAAAATTATTACGTAAATTCAACAAATTTAAAGGTACCGATAGATGTAAATATAGGAGATGGGCGCGTACTAAAAGCTACAAAAATTGGTAACGTTGTACAAGATTTTTTAGTTAATAATCGAAAATATGAAATAAAATTGAGAGATGTATTTTTTGTTAAAGACATGGACAAACATTTAATAAGTTTCGGGAGAGTAACTGAGCACAATAAAATTATGTCCGAAGGAAATCTGGCTAAAATTGTTAATAAAAACAACGAGTTAATTGCAGTTGCTCATGAAATTAACAATTTATATAAAATGAATAGTTGTATTCGAGGTAAAGGAGTTTACGTTTCGCAGAGCACGGGTAGTAGTATGACCTTAAAAGAAAAGTACCATAAAATGTTGGGACATGTCAATTTTAATTATTTGAATATTTTATGCCAAAATAAATTAGTTAAAGGAATGCCAGAGAAATTAGAATCTGATTATTTGAAATGTGGTGCATGTGTGAAGAATAAGATGCACAATTTAGGCTTCGAAAATAATAGGAATAGAACAACAGGGTTATTAGAAATAGTTCACACGGATTTAAATGGGCCACATGTAACAGGATTTATGGGAGAAAAATATTTGTTGACATTTATTGATGACTACAGCAAAATAGGGAAGGTTTACACTATTAAATCTAAAGTAGAAGTTTTCGATTGGTTTGTAGATTATTTAAACAAAATTGAAAATCTAACTGGGAAAAAGATTAAAAAATTAAGATGTGACAATGGAAAAGAGTACCTAAATCGAAATATTTATAAACTAACAAAAGGGAAGGGAATTTATATTGACCCATGTCCACCATATGTCCATGAATTAAATGGTACAGCAGAAAGATACAATCGATCGGTAATGGATTCACCGGTAGCACGAATGCAAACTCTGAAAATATTTTTGAATTACTGCGTACAAAATAGGTTCTTTATAGATCAGATGGATGTCGAATTTGCGTTTTTAAACGGAAAAGTAATGTCGGAAGTTTATGTAAAGCAACCTTAAGGTTACGAGGATGGTTCAGAGAAGGTATGCAAATTAAGCAAAGCATTATATGGATTGAGAGAAAGCCAGAGAGCATGGTACGAGTGCTTGGATAGTTATTTAAGAAGCTTGGGATTTGTACGAAGTAAAAATGATTATTGCTTGTATATGATGAATGATAAAATTGACACAATTTACCTAATATTATTTGTAGATGATTTACTAATTAGTTGCAGAAGTAAAAAAAAATTAACTCATATTAAACAGTTACTTTCAAACAGATTTCAAATGTAAGATATGGGAGAAGTCACTACTTACTTAGGAATAAATATTACATATGATTGTAAAAGGAATGTTATGACTTTAGATAAAAAAAAATATATAGAGTCGTTAGCGGAAAAGTACGAGATAGAGAATGCTAGGTCATATGCGACTCCAATGGAACAAAACCTACAATGTGAACCAGCCCAGTCAGTTGAAAATGATCTAAAATATAGAAATTTAATAGGAGCACTTCTTTACATAAGCTCAGGGACACGACCTGATGTGAGCTACAGTGTCAATTATTTAAGTAGGTTCCAAAACTGTTTTGATCAAACGCATTTCAAATATGCCCTAAGAATTTTGAAATATTTATTTTTCACTAAAGATTTAAAGTTAACATATGAAAAAAACTTAAAAGCGGATACACTTGATTGTTTTGTGGATGCTGACTGGACAGGGGATAAATGTGATAGGAAGTCTACAACAGGTTACATGATAAGAATGTATGGAAACGCAATTTATTGGAAATCTAGGAAACAAGGGAGTGTAACGAAATCATCAATAGCAGCAGAGTGCGTAGCTTTATCTGAATGTGTAAGCGAATTGAAATTGGTAAAAGACATTTTGGAAGATTTTAAAATTAAATTTGACAAACCGATTAATATATATGAGGATAATACAGGAACAATTAGTATAGCTAAGTTTGGTAATTTTACTAAAAATTCTAAGTATATAGAAACACAGTTTCACTTTGTAAATGAAAATTACGTGCAAAGAGTAATTGATATTAAAAGGGTAAATTCAGATGACAATATTTCTGATATTTTTACAAAATCATTAGGTAGGAATAAGTTCGAAAAATTTAGAAAGTTATTAAAGTTAATCTAGGTTAAACTATGTATAAAGTAAGAAAAAGATGTACTGTAAATATAAAAGGAACTATATAGGAAGGTGATGGAATTTAAATTGAAGGAGGTGTGTTGGAATATAAGTAAATTTAAATAGAAGCAAAAGCGCCACTATAGGCACGTATGTTAAACGTGCAAAGGAGACTTTTTTCTCTGTTCTTTTGTGCGAGTATGTAATAAACAGGCATTAACCTTTTGGAAAGCAATGTGACCAGTCGTCGTTTATTTTACCTATCCACGTAATATTTTAACACTTGCAAAACATTACTTTTATCGATCCATGAATTATAAAACGAATCCATCCCAACCATTTCACGTACACTTTATTTCCTTTCCTACGTATTACCTTTTCTACCAGGTACACGTCTGGATCTGCAACCGAATGTAGCTCGTACTCGTAAAATCCTCCTGCGACAGGATTTTCGTGGGAATCTGTTAACAGGTACGTCACCGGATTTGTTTGCTGAATTTGATAAATTTTAAACACTTCGGTTGTCCAATTTGGTGTATATCCTTTAGTAAAAATTGTCTTGTACTTGCTAATGCGTACGTAATCTCCGACTTTGAATTTTGCTGGACCTGCAATTTTCAAATGAGAGTACACGGTAGATAACAAGTTACTGACATTCTTCAAAGTCATATCAACCGGGCGCATTCCTATCGTTCGATGTTTTCAATGATTGTAGTCTCGTACAAGTTTGGGTAGGGTGTCGATCAATCGGTAAGAGCCGTTTAAAGTAAACAGATTCCACATGTTGCTCTTCAGCGTATGATTGAACCGTTCTACGACGGAAGCCTTCATCACCAAGTGTGTCGAATAATGATTAATACCATGTTTTGTCATGAGTTTTTGCATTTCAGTGTTGTAAAATTCTTTTCCTTGATCTGTTTGCAAAGTTGGACATCGATTTCGAAATATCTTTGCAAACGCTTTAGCTACCTCACCCCCACTTTTAGTCTTGAGCGGCACAGCCCACGCATACTTGGAGAACACATCGATAATGGTTAGTATGTACTTGTTACCACCATTTATACCCGCGTGAGGTTGCATTTCGGCGAGATCGGCTTCCCATAAATCGTCGAAACTATGTACTATAACTCGTCGCCGCGGAAAAGTCCGTCTGGAGGGAGCATGCAGTTCCTCCACTAATCGCGTCTTCTCTTTGCTCATATTGAGGACTCGAAACTGGACAAAAGAAATTTTAAATGTATGAAAATAATTGTAGGATGTGATCTATGAATTTTTCGTTGACGTTGCATTCGTCGGTTTTATCCGATTGTTCACCCCTACTAGTCTCTTCTGGATACATCTTGGTTAGAGACTGACATGGTTTACAGCATGTAAATATATTTATTATGTTGAAATAGCAATATCTATGTGTCTTTCACATTGAATTCAACGTACTGTTGCAATTTATGGACATTGTTCATGATTTCTTCCTGCATCTTTAAACATCTGGCTTCGCATTTTTTCTCTGTCACAGAGACATAATTTTTAACTATGCATTGCAATCGTTTTATTTCCTCTGCAATATTATGTTCAACATGCATTTCGACTTGTTGTTGTATGGTCTCTCTCATTTCATTAGTCATTTTTGAAATTGTCTCCTTATACATCTTTAACCTGTCCTTCTCCAACTGATTTATCATTTTTAAAATATGCGTCAATCTGTTGTCTAAGCAGGCCTTATTCACAGCATCGGTATCGTCTTTCGGCTCCGCTAGACGTCTTTTCTTTCGTTCTAGCGTGTCGAAGGCTTCACCGTCGAGACAAAGAATCAAATCTTGGATATAATTTCTATAAGGTATTAATCCACTCTTGTTTGACTCGTTACGTAGCAATACACCAAATTTGTTGATCGACATCTCGAACTGCAATGATGAATATAATTCAAACAGTATTTAATTTATAATCAAACCAGATTCGCGAAGCTCTTCTATGATTGACATAATTTCGTTGTCGTGACCTGTATGACCGACCGCTCGTGATGACGATAGCAATCTCAGTCTATCTACTAATTCGTTCGGATCGTCCCAATGCACGTAATCAACTGCGTTGTCGGTGACCGTCATATCATCAGGCAACAACCCCAAGCACCCTCCTTCATACTGTTGTTGCACGTTCTCTGAAGGTGTTGTTTGAAACCCCTTCCTTCACGCTTGTTAAATAGCGGTGCAATAATTTTTTTATATTTGTATCCCCGGTTACCCATTACACGATTGCTCGCCAAGTGACCACACTTGTACGCGTTCGTAACGAGTATAATGTTCTTGTTCGTCTGTAGATCTGCACTTGAGTACAACGCATCATCCGGTATTCGTTTAAATATTAATTCGTACAGACCACGAGTACCTCTGTACCTCGTACCGTTTATGATGACGTTGTCGTTGTTGTCCACATCATAGTTGGAGTTACCAAGCATTAACCCGTTATTTTTAAAGTATACACCGTAAACGTTGTCTGTTTGTTTTTTACTGTCAACGAAGAAAAAGTTCAAGTATTCTCGTGACAGTGGTCCGAGATTTTCCGTTAAGAACTCATTCACATCCTTATGACTTTCAGGATTCTCAACGATTTCACGCATCGATGTTTTGACAATGTTCTCTTGTGGAATTTCTTGCGTTGAAGTTCCCGCCCTCTCTTCTTCTTCTTCCCGTGCTACTTCGAGAGATACTTCGGAATATGTGCGAACTCTTTTAGGTAATGCGATACGGCGATAAGGTGTAGATTGTGTAGGTGTTGATGTTTCCATATGTAATCTCTTCTTCCCACGATGTTTAGGTGTTACGATCGGCACAGGTACTTGTAACGATAAATGCGGTTCAGGTGACAACGGTGGTGATGGTGTCGGTGAGGATGACGTCATTTGAAGAATCGAGTTGGAGGAACAAAGTTATCCAATTTTCAACCAATATTTTCAACCAATTGCTTTAAAGCATCAACGATGGATCGAAACCTGGTTTCCAACGATGTATCGGTATCCACCCTTCCAATCTTTAAAGCTAAATACTTTTTTCGTATAGCTTCGCTCGTTTTAGCAATCTCCTTCGTTAAAACCTCTGTCTTCGTTCTTTCCTTCCTTTGAACGTGTTTTTGATCCTCCTCCATGTTTCGTAGTGGTTTAAAGTGGTTCGATAGGGATTCAAAGCGGTTCGATAGTGGTTTAAAGTGGTATCGGAGACGTTTTCCAAACAACTGACTCATCTACTGTACGACAAACTCGTTAAATCCTTGTCGATAACGACCTTGATGCGTAGGACTATCCTTGTCTATAACCAAAAACCCATAGTTCCGTTGCCAACATTTCGCGCAAAGTTCGTTAAATTTTTGAAACGTTAGATCGGTGTTTATATGATCATCATAAACGTGGCGTAAACTCATACTATCCTGTTTGAACAGGATCAGCAAATTGGTATTGTCGCGAATCAGGTGTTTCGGTATTCTCGCGTACGATTGACAAAGATACAGACAATTTACATTCGAATGTCTACCCATGGAAAAATACTCTCTTATTACGTTCTGCTTGTCACATGCCACGTCATCAAATATAAATATAGAATTCGGTAAAGCTTCGTTGGGTGGAACGACATCGCTATTATTTGAGAAAGGCAAATATCTAATGTTCTCCACGGATGAGAGCAGTGTTTCCAAATATTGATACTTTGGCTGTTGCAACGACTTTGAGTACACGTATACATTTTCGAATCGCACACCGTTCGGACTCTCCAGCAAGCTAATAACAACGTTGGTTTTTTCACAATTCGAGGGGCCGCAGACTATACCACGTATAGTGTCAGGTAACAGCGGTCCGTGTCTCTGGAAGCGTTGAACAGTGTCGTCGAACCTTCTGTCCGAAATTACTCGAATATCGACGGGTAGTCTTACGAAACGCATATTGGTATCGTTGTTGACGTTGTTGCGACAATAAAAAGGGGCTAAAATGATGTCGCGGGTGTTTATACAAGCGCCGTACAAACGTATCGCTTAGTGTGACACTGACTTTTGCACTGATCGATGGTGATACACTGTTTGATTTGACTACGGAGCAGCTGGAATACATACCAAAGATTGTACTCTTGAATCGTTTTGCTCGCGACATACATTACGTGTGGGACAAACTACCGAGACATATCAGAGCCGATCCTGAGGTTCACTCTTATGACAGGTGCTTCTTACATTACAATCGGCCGGATCAGCGTACGCACATTGATGGACCACCGCCCATGATCAAAGACTGTTTTCTATGCATAAAAGGAGGGGAACAGGACTATTGAACAAGGTGATAAACAAATTACCATTCGAACTTCATATACCAGGATATCAATTTTGTGGGTCGGGTACATGTTTGCAAAAACGTTTAGTTCGCGGTGATCGTGGTATCAATCCGCTGGACGCAGCCTCCAGAGAACACGACCTCGCGTATTTCGAACGTAAAGATTTGGAAGACCGTCACGAGGCAGATCGAATTTAAGCCGATCAAGCGCGACAACGCATCGCAGCAAGGGGCGCGACTTTTGGTGAAAAAGCAGCAGCAGCGCCGGTGTGGGCGGCCATGAAGGCTAAGACGAAACTCGGTATGGGACTTGAGGGAAAGAAGAGCGATAACGAGAAGAAGAAGAAAAAGAAACGAGTGTTACCCGTAGCAAAGCGTGGTGGTTTCCTCCCGTTCCTCCTTCCCGCCTTATCAGCCATAGGAGCGCTGACCGGTGGAGCGTCAGGTGTAGCTAAGGCTGTAAACGATGCTAAGGCGGAAACAGCTGGACGAGTTGCAACGTCATAATCGTGTTATGGAAGGTCGCGGAGTACATCTCGCACCGTACAAGCAGGGGAGAGGTTTGAAAAAGAAAAGAAAACTTCGATCTACGAAAAAAAAAAATTAGGGAAAAAACTATTGACGAACATTCAACTAGAGAAACTTGGGAGGAAGAATATACCGTACTCTCGCGGGGTGTACATGCGTGATACTCTTCCGACAAAGGTACGAGTCAATGAAAGCGGTATAGTTAACTTGGATAGCAACGATGGGCCTGGTACACATTGGGTCGCATACGTGAAACGCGGTAGCAAGGTGCGATACTTTGACAGTTTCGGGAATCTTCGTCCACCTCGGGAACTGATTGATTACTTTGGGCGGAATGTAATAACTGTATACAATAATACTCGGTTCCAGAATTTCAATCAAAGCATATGCGATCAATTGTGTTTCAAGTTTCTTCAGGAAACCTCGATATAAACTTGTGATTTCTGATAGGTGCGCCCCATTGTTAATTTCATTTTTACTAAACGAGGATGTCTCTAACGTTTACCTTGACGGGTAAAAGCAGCGTGCTCTCGGTGACGTACTTTCTACCGATAGATTTGAGCGATGGACAGTATGAACTAGGTCTCATGGATTTCGCGACGTTTCACACGATACCCAACGTTGATTCGAGCAACAATAAATTTTATTTTGGAGAAGATGATGAAGAAATTGTGATTCTTGAAGGATCGTACGAATTGGAGGCGATCGATGAATACTTGAGACGTGAAATATTGAGAAGATATCCCACTAAGAATAATTCGTACGATGAATACCCTCTCATCGTGCGACCAAACAACAACACTATGAAGAGCGAGATACATTGCTCGTATAGAATCGATTTTACGAAACCAAACAATGTGAGATCTCTGCTTGGATTTTCCCCGAACCGCGTGTTATCGCCCGATGTATGGCACGAGTCGGACTCACCTATAAACATTATAAACGTTAACATGATTCGTATAGAGTGTAACGTAACTACGGGTTCTTACAGTAATGACAGACCTGTTCACACGATACACGAGTTTTCACCCAGAGTGCCTCCAGGATATAAGATTTCGGAAACGCCACCACGTGTCATTTATCTTCCAATTGTCACGCGATCAATAGATGATTTGACGATTCGTATCGTAGATTAAAGCGATCGCCTGATAGATTTTCGTGGAGAGGAAATTACCATCAGATTGCACATACGACGACGAGACCAACGCTCTACGTACGATTAAAAAGAGAGGGAGTAATATTATGCTAGTGTACGGTAACGCGGTGAGTAAACCTAAAACCAGTACAAACGCAACTGCGGTTCTTGATAACACCCTGAAGCCACGTTCTGTCCTACCAAGAGGAAAAGAGCAAAAAGATACGAAGAAGAAGACACTGGGATTCATCGGGATCATTGGGATTCATCGTGAAGCAATAATGTCGGACATATTGAATATTGACGGTACACCTGTCTTTGACAATCGCATAACCAGCATAGAGACACACACCTATAATCCATATGCAAATACTAGACTCGGAAACAGTGATGAGATAAGGATACCGATACAGCAGCAGGATCTGTACATGCTACCGTGTGAGAGTCATTTATACATCGAGGGAAAATTGGGTCTACTGGAGAAAAAACCGGAGGGAGTGAAGGAAGATGTTGTTCTTGATAACAACTGTGCTGCCTCTCTGTTTGATGAAATTCAATATGAACTGGATGGGGTTGAAATAGATCGTTGCAAAAATCTGGGAGTAACGACTGCGTTAAAGAATTATGTATCTCTGTCCATTGAAAAAAGTAAAACGTTAGGTAATGCTGGTTGGCATCATAAGCAAAATGCTGCAATTGCAGATTTTAATTTTTGCGTGCCACTTGGTATTTTATTCGGATTCTGTGAGGATTATAAACGCATCGTAATCAATGCGCGCCATGAACTGATTTTAATTCGAACGCGAAACGATGAAAACGCCCTGATTGGTCCTACCGTTTTGAAACCTATACTTAAATTGTTTAAAGTTCAATGGCGAATGCCTCACGTCGGTTTGGATGAATTGAACAAATTGGCGCTCTTACATATTCTTGAAAGTGGCTTCGTGGTTATTACAAACAACCACGAAGCATACTTGGTCTGTGAAAACTGCAACGCAATTGGAGAAACCGCGATATGTTATATTCCGCGATCGCGTTCCGCGATAAACCAATCGAAAGAACAAATTGGACAAAACATTTAATCACTTTGACAATTGTAAACTATCAAACATACGACTACATTTAAATTCAAAATCTTATCCATACGATGACTTGAATCTGGATTTTGATAAGAACAAGTATGCGACACTTTACGATATGTACGCAAACTTTCGAAAATCATATTACGGATACGGTGAACCCCTCCTCGATATGTTAGAATTTTTATCATGTGGTCCGTTTGCAGTCATAGATTGGCAGTCAGGACGAATCTCTAAAGAGTGCCACGACTGATGTTAGGATAGATTTGGAATGCAAAGATAACGTGCCGCTCAATACAACTGCTTACTGCTTGATTATACACGATCGCATAGTCGAGTACAGCCCTCTGACGAATGTAGTACGCAGAATAAACTAATACAGTAAAAATCTCTGCTGAATGTTCAGTCTCTTCGAAACTGTCGATACAGCAAAATGGCTCACCTAACGTTCGTAGACTTGCAAGGTTTCAAAACGGACTCGAATGGTTTTATCGTAAAAGAGGTGGCTGTCCTCACGCAAGGAAAAAAGTTATCGCATTGGATATTTGAACCTCCATTTGGATTGAATCGTCTAACGTCTAACGAAAAACGTGGTGTTTGGTGGTTAACGAAAAAACACCATGGAATCAGATGGACGAATGGTTACGTACCCTACGCGAAGGCGAGCAGCCTGTCACGAACCGCGTTGGAATGCGCTGACAGAATTTTAGTTAAAGGATCGGAAAAGAAGAGATGGTTGTACAATTTAACTGGAATGGAAGCCTTCGATGTTGAAACGGATTTAGAAGACAGAGAAATACTGAAATTGTCTACAATGAGTGAAGGACATTACAGATGTACGTTTCACGATGGCGTTTGTGCCATGGAAAATATGTTCAAAATATATACGCTATTTGATGTAGGAATGCAAACTATTTTTGAAATATGAAATAAACATGCCGTCATGGTACAGAAAAAAGAAATGCTGCATCATCAATAAATTCCTTACATGATAAGGGGTGATGGAGGGTAGTGGATTCGATATAAAACGGAAATTTGCGATACAGCGGTTAGAAGATTGTTAGATTTTGATAAATTTGAACGTCAGCGATGTGGACTGCTGCTGAAGTTGCTCGAGGAAAGGGGGAGAAATTTTTAGATGATAATTACACATTGCGGCCAGTTTCCAAGAAAATGCGTACATGGTAATATGTTCGTTTCCTCGATGTAAAACCTAGCAAAAATATGCATCATTCTTTTCATATTCTTTTCATTTACACAGTGAAACCAATGATTCGCCCGAATTGAAGTCGAGCTGCGGAGTACGTATTTTGGGTCGGAGATATCCTTTGACGACTACCTGGTACAAGTATTTAGATATTGGAATAAGAATTGGTCGTCGCTGTGATGTGGAATTGGTTATTGAAGATAACCGCGGCAATGAAATCCAGTTTCCAATGTCTACCTGGAAAAAGCTATCGGAGAGAAAGATGGACATTTTACGGAACTTTGAAACGACGTCTAGTGATCCGATACGTGTTTGCGACATAACGATTGAGTTTCGCTGCGTGGACGATGTTAAAGTCACGAGACTCTCCACCTCCGTCAACGCCTTGTTCCTCACAGAAAAAACGATTTGTAGAATGTTTGATTTCGAATACTGTATCAATCGTATGTACACGTGGCTTTCCGAGAATACGTTTCTCGTCGAGCGCAGATATGAAACTTTTGTAAAATTAATACATAATGTAAAACCAAATGATATTGTAAGAACAATTACCAAAGAGGAAAATTTTGAACGTCATTCATTGATTGATTCTGAATTGTTACCCTTAGGGTTGAATGTAATTCAGCATGGTGATCAAATAAAATGGTGTATTTAGAATTGAATATTATTTCTTTCTTCATAAGCGCGAATCACTGGCGACAGATGCTGAGATAGAACGTTTAGCTTGCAGTTTTTGACTTTGTCCCTGAAACAACATATCGGTATCTCGAATATTCCACCGCGAAAAAGCGCATTCCTTCACGTATGCTCT
>NW_026532765.1:0-5237 GCF_026283585.1 Hylaeus volcanicus | reverse complement strand
GAAGGGTACACCTTCACGGTGATTACGGATCACAGCAGCTTGCGCTGACTGCATAATGTAAAAGATCCTACCGGAAGGTTGGCCCGTTGGGCCCTTCAGATGCAACAATATTCCTTTGAAATTTTGCATCGTAAAGGAGCCCAACACCAGGTGCCCGATGCACTTTCCCATGCATTGGTACCACCGACCGAAGGTGACAATGAGTGCACCGACACAAGCGATTTTCTGGCGGCCTTCAAGGATATTGAGGATACCTAGCACGCTAGTCGCTTGGAAAAAGTTCGGTCACATCCCGTGTCGTACCCCGATTGGCGCATCGAAGGGTCGTTTGTATTTTCATCGTCCGTCTCCTACCCAAGAAATTATCGGGAAAGACTACGACGCGTGGAAACTTGTCCTTCCGAATGAACTTTGGGAAAAGGCCATTAGAGAGGCCCATGACCTTCCCTCCGCTGGTCACTCGGGCGCGGAAAAAACTTACAATCGCGTAAGCCGGGGATATTACTGGCCGGGAATGTTTCGGGACGTTCGTCACTTTGTACGAGAGTGTCCCGAATGCCAGCAGCACAAGGTCGAGCAGCGTGCTCCTGCTGGTCTCATGGGTCGGCGGATTCCCAATCGGCCCTGGTCCGTGGTGTCCGCTGATATAATGGGCCCTTTTCCCTTAGGACGAGATCAGACTCGGTACATTGTCGTGTTTTTAGACACATTTACAAAGTGGGTTAAGTGTAAAGCACTCTGCAAAGCCACAGGCTCCGCGATTCTTTCCGCGTTTGAAGACCTGGTGGTATTTCGGTGGGGAGCGCCCGAAATACTCCTCACAGACAATGGTACCGAGTTCTGTAATAAAGAACTCGATAAAGCTTTAAACGAGTGGGGAATATCGCATCGTACTATTCCCCTATACCACGAACAGGCGAATCCGGTGGAGCGAGTTAATCGCACAAGAATGGGCGCAACGCATGCATCGGTTACCGCTTTTACACGACTTAGTAACAGAGAGCCTCGAAAGAGCTCACACGTGACAACCGCGTTATTATGACGCACACTGTCGTGATGTTCGGTATCGAGTGGAGGACTTGGTTTGGCGTCGAAACCGAATATTCTCTCATCGGCCACGGATAACGTGGCCGCCGCATACGTAGGCCCTTTTAAAATTACGAAGGTCCTGTCGCCGGTCGTCTATGAGGTCGAGACGAAGGGAACCCGTATAGTTCCAAAGGTCCACGTCTCCGACCTCAAACCGTTTGTGGGCGAGAACCCATACGAAGAGACGATCGAGTGTGATAATAACACCTCGGATCCATTTCAGCATGAACCGAGGCAGCCGCGGAACCGGCCGCTGAAAGACGGCCCTCCGCCACCGGGCAAAAGAGCCCTTCCGGTAAGCCCCCGAAGGGGCTAACCTGGAACCCCGGAGGAGACCCCCACCCAGCGGAAGAGGGGTCGCCCCCGAAAGCGACCCCCAACGGCAATAGCCGCGGAGGCGCCGTCGCCGCAGGAAGGAGACTGGCAGCCCCCACCGACGGGCCACAAGGGCCAGCAGGCGCGCTGCCAAGGGCACCGATCCCCGCGCCCCGTGTCCACGTTAGGCCGCAGAGGGCGCCGATTACGTCACCCCCCGCCAACTTTAGGTCACAGAGGGCGCCGATTCCCACGCCCCCCGTCACTCGTCGGCCCCAAAGGGGGGCAGGGCTCATCCCCCTCCACGGGGACAAACAGGTTGGTGACCACCGACCTCGCAACCTCCACGGGGGAGGAGAGGTCCGCCGGAGGCACCGCGGGACCAGCAGGCCAGGGGCGGCCTGACTCAGGTCTTGTCGCTCCTGTGCGAATTTATCCGCACAGGAGCCACGGCCGCTGAGCCCCCCTCGCGACACCACCCGTCCAGGCAGTGAGGCCGACCAGGCGTGATGGTTGTAGAAAAAAAAAAAAAATATTTTTGAAGAAAAAAAGTTTTTGTTTCTTTACTTATAGCCTTCGCTAGATTAAGTTTCTTTGTTTTGTTGTCGGTTTCGACTTATTTTTCTTTTATTTTGGTTTTTCTCCCTTTTTTTTGTGTTCGTATTGTAATGTCCTCGCCTCCGTGGGTGATCGCTCCGCAGCAAAGGGACCCTTTGCTAGCGTCGAGTGACCCCACGTAGCAGGCGTTTTCCTGGTCAGCCCCGCCTTAGTGTGGAGTTCGGGCGAGCCAAAAATTTTGGGATTCTGTGTTGGTGGGAGCTCTCTTACCGGCGTCCCTCCCTCCGCAGGCCGTTCGAAGTCCACCAAAGCCCGGCGGCCCCTTCTTCTCGTCTACCGGTCCAGGGGCGGAAGAAGGGTTAGCTGCCCGGACAGTCACAACTTTCGTTTCGTTTTTTTTTGGTTTCAGCGTTGAGTCCCCACATAATTTTGTTCTATTTTCCTCTTGTTCTTAAGAGGTTAATAGCCGTGGGTAGACTCCGTAACGAAGCGAGTGGCTGGTCCGTCTGAAAGTTTGGCGGTTCAGGGAGAACGCGACGAAACAGCTGATGTTATGGAATTCGATACTTTTCGAATTCCAGAGCATCGCATTGGATTAGCAGTAATCCAATTCCCCGTGCTTTGTCGGGTAGGCCGTCTCGCACGGCTATGAGAAGACGCGCTGCGTTTTTGTCTGCGGCGCGCCGCGTTTTTGCGCCGCTTCTTATTCCCGTGCTCGTCGCCGTTCGATGCGCAATACGCGCAAAGTTACCGCCGCACCGCAAAGCACGCTCACTGTATGATTGATTGAGTGAATGTGTCCATTGTACCACCCCAGTGGCCCTACCTGAACTCCGCGAATCGTGGATTGTTTTGTTTTCTCATCCAATTTTTTTGGGGAGTTTTTTTTTAGGTCGCCCGCTCGCAGCGCACAGGAACTTCCAGGACTGGGGGGGAGGGAATATTTTAAAAGGCCTTCCAATGTTTAGGGGGGGGGGGGTGACGGGGCAGAACTTTTCTGCCTGTCACGAAGGCACCCTGACCCCGGAGAGTCCTCGCTCCCTCCTCGCCCGAACACGCCGCGGAGGTAGTCGCGTGTATGGAAGAATGCGTGGTCCGCGGCCCAGTAGGGACCCCCCTTTCTTTTTTTTGCGCCCCCTCGCGCTAGTGATCAACGCCGCGTTCTCGCGAGAGCGCGGCAAGTCGCCGGTCGCGGTATCCTCCACCCGAGGATCCCGGTGTGGCCACCATCAAGAGGACTTGCCACCCTCTACAGACGGTCAGCCCCTGCTCTCGCCCCGCAGCCGCCACGGGAGACAGAAGTAAGGAGAACGACACCGACGTCTGGAGATGGTGGTGGCACACCGTAAGGAGCCCCTTAAAGCTCCTGGGTGGGGAGAGCCACGAGCCGGCGACGAGAAGAGCGCGATTTCGAAAAGCGGGCAATTAACGGTTGAAACGCCAATCGCGACGGATACGTGCGAGCGAGCTCCCTGATTGAGTTGCAGAGATTCGGGGTTTTGATTTCGAGCGTGTGTGGTGGAACTGTACCCCATTTTGGAGGGATACACTCAGGGCATCTAGCTAAGGATTTTGGAGACCCGAGGTCCATTCCAACCAGGTAGGGTCCACGCGTTCGGGTTTCCTTTTGTGGAGTGTGTGTGTGTGCGTCCGCGGATCGAGTGTGCGTGTCCATGAGTGTGCTCCGGAGCACTTTTCGTCCGCGACAGGACCACCCCCGGAAGCGAGAACACTTGGAGTTCCCTCCGTTCGTTTCGCGTATCTCCCGCGTAGCCTTGCGCGGTTTGAGAACGCGCCGCGTTTCGAAGGAAAGGTTCCCTTCGAAACGCGAGACCGTTGATTTACGGCGTATCTTTTCTTTTTTGTGTTGTATTTTCTTCTAGGGCGGACTCCCTGTTTGCGAGGCCCAGTAGGATTAAGTAGCACCGAGTTTTCTGAATTGTATTGGGAATTCCGCGTCGCGTTTCCCTTCGGTGCATAGTCGCCACACCCTTTTCCAATCTGGTGTGAGTGTATCGTGGAATTCCCCCCCCCCTTTGTTGGGTTTTCGGCTAAATAAAACCTCAATTACTTTCGCGGATCAGAGTTTCCCTTATTTTCTTTGTCTTCCTGACCTCCTCTGAGCCCGCTCTCCGTTTGAGCAGTCGGAAGGGCGAAGATAACGGTTGCGTGCTTTTGCACTGGCGCCCAGATTCCTTTAGGAATAAATAAATCTCGTCCGTGGGATTTGTGCCACCGTGCGTGTCGAATAGCGTCTTTCCCGGCCGACCACGCCAGGTCCCGTTACAACACAATTAACTTGAAATAATTTCTGCTTAATTTAGTAAGCGTTGCGTATCTCTGAAAACTTGGAACATTATGTTTACTACACATAAATTATTTACATTTAGTAATTGGGGTCAATTTCAAGTCGTCTTGTATTACAATTACATTTGGCATATCAATCATTTAATTGCATATTTATGTTTAATAAAAAATTAAAATATTCAATATATTCAGTATACTAAACATCCAGCTATGTATTTGCATTTAAATTTGCCTTCTATAGCATGTACTTTCCCAATGATAATGTGGGATCAATTACGAGACAAAACAAGCAGACTATTTTGTGTGAATAAGTATATTCTAAAAATGGTATATTACACTGGCAAGCTTGAGTCTTGGCGTGCTATGTTCAATTGCCGTTTTTCGCAGCCTGCGTGCCCCCTTCACACTTAAGGGGGTAGGCACAGCACGTGACCTCTCCGATTCGGCAGGTCGGTATTACAACAGCTACTCTCTGCATAGAAATGGTATTACCATTAGATATGCGGTAGCGGAGGAAAACTAGATGGAGCTGCTCGTTATTGCCATAGAGTATAGTTTCTTCTCAACAACATATACTGTATGCTTCTTCCATGAGCGATTCTGAATGCTCAGCGTAGAAAGTAGTAGTATTCTGTTTCGCGCTGCGTATTACGTTTGTGTAGTGCGGTCACACTTCACCATCACGCGTGCATATACAAATAGGAGCTAGGTTGGGGGACCCTCGGCGCCGCTGCGGCGCCCCGTAGAGTTGCTCCGTGCTATCGAGAATTTGGAAAACTTTAACAATTTTTTACGCGAAAACGGTTCGTTTCCGGCATGTGGCTCCTTCGAAGCTTTTTACCTACTCCTCGAGAAGAATTTTTTAAAATTAAAAAACACTTTGACGGTTTTTTTTTGCAAATGTCCACCGATCCAGATGTGTACAATTACCCCTGAAAGTGGTGACCAATAATTTTTATACACCCTGT
>NW_026532764.1:0-2694 GCF_026283585.1 Hylaeus volcanicus | reverse complement strand
TTTATGATATAATAATGTTAATGTTTAAATTATAATAAATAATATGATATAAATAAACAAGTGTAAAATGTAAATTTATTCGTTAAGCTAAGTAAAAATATAAAGAAATTAAATTTTCAATTTATTTCTCCTTTACAGGTAACATAGTGAAGTATTCATGATAAATATGTGGTATGTAAGGCTGTAATGTAAACTCATCATATCGTTGTATTTCTTTGTTTTTATACTACACTAAATATTCTTATTTAACCTGCAAAATATAATATTTATTTTCTTTGCTGCTTCAGTAGTTTTAAACTCTTGCTTTCTGTAGTGACGTAAAAGTACTCGAATCTCAAAATTTTCAATTATTTTACTTTAAAAAAAAAAAAAAAAAAAAAATTAAACCATCAATAAATTAATGTTACTAATAATTAAATATGAAAGAGATTTTCAAAAGCTACAAAATGATATATAACACTTGCATACAAAGTAATTGTAACGACTTCAAAATATTGCATAATCTGAAACAACTTAAAAAATGAAAGAACTTTTTATTCACCCTAATAACTTTACACTTTACACCACAACTCAATCGCCTTAACGACATTCATCGAGTATCGGCAGCAACTCATCCGAACTACGATCTTTTACGAACTCGTCCGAACGAGTTACGAGTTACGAGCCGGGCGAGGCAGTCGAGCAGCTCGAGTCTTATCGGGCCCGGGCCGCCCGACACACTCGGGCCGCTCGAAACTTCGCATGTCTCGGGGACCCGCTCGACCTTATCTTATCCCGATCGATCGAGCGGGGCCCGATACTCGAGTCTGGCTTGCACACTCTTAATACACACTAATTAATCGTCGGTTTGCCGCGTGGTAGGGTAACAACGGAAAATTGTGGTTCAAGGTAGAAATTAAAATTGTGGTGTAAATATACAAATTAACTAATAGAATTTATAATTAAAACATTCAGTGAGGTGGGGGGAACAACCCAAGAATATAATTTTTAAAGGGGGGGACTCACCCGATAGCAAAAATAATCGGTTTTATCCACTAGAAGAGGAAGATACCCAGATACTGCCACCAATGCAGTATGAATATGATACGGAGGAGAGAAAAGAAAGCTATTTTCATAAGCAAAGGAATCATAAACCCAATAAGACTAACTTTGGCATCCAAAATGACAACGATATAGAAGAACTGATAAAATGGATTAAAGAACAAAATCTCACCAATATTATAAAAAATAAACTGAAAGAATCGTCACCAGGAACCACAAGGGATCATAAATATACTCAGGGAAGCAAAGGAGAACCAACCGAAAGAGAACTCGACCAGATATACGAAGACAAACAAAGGTACTACCTCAAAAATTACCACAAAGAAAAACATAATTTTCAGCAAGATAGAGAAATCAGAAAGATACCCATAACCTACAAAGATGAGCGATACCAAAATACAAAAAGTATTAGAAAAGAACCTCCAATAGTCATCAAGAACAAAGAATTTTACCAACAAAATAAACCAACTACATCTAAACACAGAACCACGCCAATAAGGGAAGACAACCTACATATCCCAGAATTCAGAAGCAAAAGTAAACACAATTATTCAACTATACCAAAAACCTCACCTAGGCCGACGCAGACGGAAGAAAAAAATGCTCCGTCGACTAACCCACAATCAGGATATATGTCTAATGAGGAATGGGAAGGAACTCCTCACATTGAAGAATTGACCAGCCAAAAGAAGAGTGAAGAAAAGACTGAAACAACCGATCAACAGAAGAGCCCAGTAGAGCCGAACCAAGAAGAAATGGATTTTACATTCCAAAAAGTCATCCCTGACACTCAGGATAAGGAAGAAGATAATTATTCCGAATCATTTAAATCGCCTCAAACAGAGACAGACGATGATTTAGATTTTGTAAACTCTCAACCAGAGAACAAGTAAGAGAATTCACTTAATATTTCTATTTTTTGTTTTTTTTTTTAAGAGATATACAAATATCTCATATATATTTTTATTTTCATATTATATATTACACGTTTATTGTATTTTATATCATGTTATGCTATAGGAACAGATAATGTTTAATATACTATAAAAAAAAAAAGAAAAAGGAAATAAAAGATTTGCAGTTAAAGAATTCTTGATAAAAAAAAAAAAAAAGAAGAAAAGCACAGTAATGAAAAATTTAGAAAAGAAATACACTAGCAATGAGAAATGGTTCCTTTTTCTTTTTTTCAATATATACGAAAAGTTGATATCACATAAAAAGATTTAAACATAGTTATAAGACGTCAACCAAACAAATTCTATTTATAATTTTAGGAAAATTAAGAATCAAAAAAGATAATAATAATAATAACCATAAATCAGGTTTAAAAAAAAAAAAACTGGAACGCAAATTAATAGATACAATCCGGTTATTAATTAGCTTTATTTGAAAAATAGAAAACACTACATATATTGTTAACCATTCTAAAAAAAAAAAAATATAGCCACCAAACCTAAAAGTAAATACATTTATAAACTCAGATACTCCTTACATACTCACGATAATTTTTTCCACAGGCTTAAAGTACAAAACAGTGATAATAGAATAAACGATAAACTAACAAAATGCACAATAATGTAAAACTGAAAATAGGATTATGGAATGCAAGGAGTATAGGAAATAAAATAGATGAACTTAAAACAAAGATCAGCA
>NW_026532763.1:1361-3102 GCF_026283585.1 Hylaeus volcanicus | reverse complement strand
TACGGTGCGGAGGTCTGGGCCGAGGCACTCCGCTTCGAAAAGTACCGTCGCAGGATAGCGGCGGTCCAAAGGAGGTGCGCGCTCCGAGTAACCTGTTCGTACAGGACTGTTGCGGAGCCAGCTGTGTTGGTAATAACGGGGATAGTGCCCATAGACTTGCTGGCGCGAGAACGCAAGCAAGTCTATGAGGCGATAAGGTGCGGCTGCAGCAAGGCCGACGCGAAGAGGGTGGCGCGTGAGGACACCATGCGTCGATGGCAGCAGAGATGGAGCGACGAGACCCGGGGGCGCTGGGCGGCTAGGTTAATCCCTAGCCTCGGCCCCTGGGTCAGTCGGAGACACGGCGAGGTGGACTACTACCTTACCCAATTCCTGGGCGGCCACGGGTACTTCCTTAAGTACCTTTGCAGGATGGGTAAGGCCACCTCGCCGTTATGCGGATATGGCTGCTTCAACGCAGAGGATGGTGTCGAGCACACCTTCTTCGCGTGCAGCCGATGGAGCGCCGAGCGGCTCGCTCTCCGACACGAGGTAGCCCCGGTCATCCCCGATAACATCGTGGGGGTGATAGCAGAAAGCTGGGAGAAGTGGAGGGCCGTCGCTAACTATGTGCGCCGGCTGCTCCAGCAGAAGAAGACAGAGGAGCACCGATGGAACCCCCTAGCTCCGGCATAGGAGGCTTCATCGGCTATTTCAAAATGCTTCTCACGGGCCACCTCATGTTGCGAGAGCCAGAGACACGCGAACGCGCAGATAGGCGCGCAGTGGCGACTCCCTCCCCCCGAAGTTATGTGTTAAACAGTTCCGAGGGGGAAAAAACGAGTCGCAGATAGGGTTAGCTGTTTTTTTTAGTGGGTAGGAATCCCACATACCCCGGGACTAAAGTGGCCCGTCCCGGGGATCTTGGTCATCAGAAGATTTTTCAGCTGTTCCCCTCACAAAAAAAAAAAAAAAAAAAAAAAAATGAGAAGGACCCGAGTTTTTCCACTACCGATTAGCGATGATGAAAGTGAAAATGGTTATGAAGAAGAAATTATACATCAATGGATTGAAGTCGACATTTCACGTACCATAGAACCGTTTTTAGATCGAACGGGGTTAAATATTTTACCACAGAACGGCGGTGAAGGATCTCTGGATGTGTTCCTTGATGATAATTTCTACGAAATGATGGTAACAGAAACTAACCGATATCACCATCAAAACGTCCAAAAATACGTTAAAAAAAAGAAAACGATAAAATGGACAGATCTCACTATTGGCGAAGAATTACCACAACCTGATACATCGAACTCGGCACCACAAACTCCACGATATAAAATTGATCCGCCTGGACGTCTTTCGCTAGATATCAAAAAGCACAAATTAATTCGGATAGAAAATAAAGGCAAAAAGCTATATGCCTAACGAAACTGCGTAGTTTGTGCGGCACATAAAAAAAGAAAGTTGACTTGCTTCAAATGCGAGTTTTGCAATGCACCTCTTCACCGTGGCGAGTGTTATCAACATTATCACACTCAAAAAATACTAGATTCTTCTCATAAATATGTACTTTAAAATATTTTTTGTAATTAGTGTTTAGTTCTTTTTTAATATTTCTTGTAGTTTTAAGAGTTTAAATAAACTTTTTTAAGTCTAAATTTTTTTTATGATTACACAAAATATCGCCCACTCTAGGACGAAAAACGAGGCGGGACGGTCTCCGCGTTACCTAGCATACTTTCGTCAAGATCCCCCCCCC
>NW_026532763.1:0-1261 GCF_026283585.1 Hylaeus volcanicus | reverse complement strand
AATGTGTTAAGTAAAGTAATTTTAAATATGCCGACACGTTTGCAACATGTCATTAGACAAAAGGGATATCCCACAAAATATTAATATTATTATAATTTTATTGTTATGTACTCCTAAATAGGAAAAAACGTTATGTAATATTAAGTGTCCGAATATTTTTTCTACAGTAATATTGAATCTAATTTCATTTATGATTTATTATGTAAAAAACAGTATAATATAATATAATTAATTTTACATATTTGGAAACTAGAATATTTGCTTTAACCCATTACAGACAAGAAAATCCGATAAGTACATTTCAAGTAAGTATATAAAGCTTTAATTTCGCAAATACCATAGCGTTCGAATATTAAAACGAGTAACTATATGTAGGATAAGCGAATAGGTTAAATGTGCCCATAATTATGAAAGTGGTCTATGTCAAAATTTAAAAAAAAATGAATTTATCACTTATTTCACACGACATGATTTTAAACTAAGTTTATTCAATGTAATTTTTACGATATCGTCAAAAATGAACCTTTAGATAGTAGTTGTAATTTCAACGTTATACGGAATTCATTTAGTGTTAATTATGAAAGTGGTCTAAGTCAACAATTTAAAGAAATTATATAAACATAACGTGAAAATACCGCGTGGCCCTCTTTGTCGCGTTTCTGAACTACATGATAAATCCATAAAATAAATGACAATCGAATAACAGAAATGCCAATTCATTCCGGTTTATCTAACAATATAATTCAGTTGTTGGGCTCTTCGGAACTTATATTATTGGCGGCAAATAGTGTATATATTTTGCCACTATGTCAACAGATAGCGGTTCAGGTAAGTTAACGACAACGTACTTATTATGTGAATATTCGGATAATATGATGTGATGTGATAATATGATGATCTGCAGATATTATACGACCACGTAAAACTTCCAGGAAATGGAAAAGAATAAGGCAATTATCATCTTCAGATGAATCATACCAAGACATCACTGTAAATTTAGAAACCCCAGAAATGGTGCAAGGTGAAACAATAGAAATACTGCAGATAGAAAAAGATAAGAAAAGAAAACGGGCAAGAAATGAAGATAGTTACGCACAAAATATTAGAAAAATTAAGAGAAATAGTTGCGAAGAATACACGACGAAAAAATCAAGACTTGTGAGTACCAAAATTTTTGAAAATAAGGATTGCTTTTGCTTAAAAAAATGTTTAGATCGCGTAGAATATAATGAAAGAAAATCTAATTTTGATAATTTCTGGA
>NW_026532762.1:0-1143 GCF_026283585.1 Hylaeus volcanicus | reverse complement strand
TTAATAAGCGCCCCAATCTGGCCCATCAGAGCGCCCGCTCCCCCGGCGTTGGGTGCATCCCACCGGCGCTTCATAGCTAACAGCTCTCCTCGGAGAGCATCCAGGGACTCCTTTTGTTCCCGGATCTCCCGTCGGAGAGCTGCGTTCTCCGCCCGGAGAGCCTCCATCTCTCCAGTGGGCTCCTGCGCCGCCAAGGGAGGGAACCGCAGGGGCCATGAGGCATGTTCCTCGCCTCCAGCTCCCTGACCGCAACCTCGATCTCCCTGGCCGCGTCCTTGAAGGCACGGATGGCCGTGCCCTTCAGGTTGGAGCTACTCGCCGCGGCGGCCTCCACCACGCGACTCGCGTCAACCACAGCGGCCAGCAGCTCCCCCTACAGGAGACCCCTCAACGCCTCCCGGCGCGTAGCCACCGTAGCCGGGTCTCGGTAGCGGGACCTTTTCGCCCCGTTCGGTCGAGCGGTAGAGGCGTCAGCGTCAGTTTCATTTTTCAGTTTCAAAATTCCGGAGCCCTGTACTAGTTCATACCCTGCTGCGCGATGATTGCATTTAATTTTCACTGGCGTTGTCTCCCTGACAGAGTACAACCACGTGTTAGGAGTTGAAAGGTGGTTAGTGATCGTATGAGTTGATTTTAAAGATCTGACGTTACATTTTTTCCATTCTATGGTTTGTGTTTGTGTTAAGATATTGGTTTCGCAAATCGGTGCTTCTTCTAGATTGCATAATGGTAATGTGAGTTGGCTAACATATTTATCAGGATGAATCTTGCATCCTTGCATAAAATTTTTCGTGGGCAGGAAGTATTCCTGGTGGATCCTATTAATTGCCAGGAATGGCGTTTGTGGGACTACGACGATGTCAGTAGATATTGTGAGATATAGGTTGAAAGGAAAGACATGGGTGTAAATGATAAAGGTTAAAAGGTGTTTTGTCCAGCAGAGGAATTTCTACTGATATTACTATTCTTCCATTCGAATAGACGGTGTTGATTGCAATTATTTTATAAAATTCCTCTGAATATAATTCCGTTAAAGATAGAGGGAATTCGTATGGTGTTGACTGATTTATCTGGGTGCACGTAGTTGCGAGTTGGTCGGGTGATAGTATTGCGGGGTGCAATATTCCTAATTTAGCAAACATT
>NW_026532761.1:0-13696 GCF_026283585.1 Hylaeus volcanicus | reverse complement strand
TACCTGCACAAGGTGGGGGCGGAGGGGTCGCCCGCGTGCCACCAGTGCGGCGCGGAGCTGGACTTCGCGCAGCACTTGCTGGAGGAGTGCCCGGCCTTCTCGCGAGAGAGGCGGGCACTCCGCCTAGCTATTGGAGGGGACCTCTCGTTTCCGGCCGTCGTTTCGGCCATGGTCGAGAGCGAGAGGTCCTGGAACGCGGTGTCCTCCTTCTGCGAGACTACTGTCGCGGTCAGGTGGGGAGGTATTCACTCCCCACCGGAGATGGCACTCCTCCCTTCGTTGGGGGGGAGAGGCGCGGGGGGGCACCGGTAGCGTTCGTAAGAGATCCCGGTGCCCCTCCCCAATGCGCCGTGGTCGGCCATCGTGAGGTTTTAGTGGGTATTCCCCTTGATATCAAATCAAGGGGCGAGTCCCACACTACCCCCTCCTTATGAGGGGGCGTGCGTAAACGCATTTCCTCACGTAAAAAAAAAAAAAAAAAAAAAGGGTCCCACGTTGGAGTTAGCAAGTACGTTAGAGATAAGATAGACAGAGATAAGAGATAGTTAAGAAAAGGATAGTAATAAGATGTATAAATAGAATAAGACTAAGATGTATGAATAAGCTCCGTATCTTAATCTCTAGAATAACATCCTACCTTAATCTCTAGAATAATATCCACTGTAATCTCTAGAATAACATTCCATCTTAATCGCCAGACTAACTTCGCCGTAATCTTTAGAACATCATTCTCAGTAATCGCACATCAACATCCGCCGAATATCTTATGATATTCGCCGATAACCTTAAGAATAACATCCTCCGATAATTATACCATCGCCGAAACTCAGATAACTATAAGCTAATACTTCTAAGAACCTCCTGTAAGAAAAACATCACGTGACCACTTCCGAACGATATATAAACTCTCTGAAATTGTAACACAGCGCTATTCGCCCGGTATCGTCGACGGCTAAAGACGCCCGACCTTGTCGTCAAAGTCTACGTCGATATTACGGGTTAGATCCCCAGTTCACAATTCTGTACAATCACTCAGGTTTAAAACTAAATTTGTACTCATCGATTTAACATAAAGTATAATTTTATTATTAAAATAAAAGTGTTTAAAAATTCAATTGAATCTACATTCAATTACTATACCTTCGCGATCAACGAGTTAATACGCGAATCTACGAATCGTCATTACTATTAAAACCGCGAATACGCGCATCCAGTGACAATCAACGGAACGATTGATTGCCACATCTATCAACGAGCATCATCAAGGAGGCGATACGTTGCTTGGACGACATCTCCACTACTGGGACGATCATACACACGGATCCCTGGCAGACGACGGGCGTAAGTATCGCGTGGCCAAAAAGATTGATAAACTACAAACGAACCAGGTGAGGACCATAAATACGCTATTACGCGTCGGGTACCCTGGGACGTAACAAATTTGGTGGCAGCGGTGGGATACATTCAATCACCGTGTGTCTTTATTCCAAGTGACGAGATTCCCATACCAATAACGAATTTGGTGACAGTATTACAATAACAAGTTTACGTTGTTTTTGCCGAAATATTTATTCCGAATAACAAGGTGACTCACCGTGTTTACGCAAAACGAGGAGTCACATTTTTATTACTTTGTTTTTCCAAAACTCGCTCACCGAAGCGACTTCGCCGCGACCGACCGCAGGTAGTTGACCGCTGCGCGCGCAACTTTCCCCTCCGCGCTACGTACCCTCTCCACGCGTCCAAGCGTCACGCGTCATGCCCAGCCGCGCAACGGCACAGTCCGAATGGAGCACTCGAGGCGAGCACATCGAAAGAAGTCAGTAGAGAAAACGAGTAGAGAAATTCAGAAATCGAGTCAATTCCCATACAAGACCAAATTCTTGCGTTGAGCATTTGCGCTTTTCATAGCTGCATTTCGATATGGCTGCAGGAAAGGAAAGGTATAGTGTGGTTTGAAAATTAACATAATTAAATACGTTTCTTGTCTAACCGCACTAAAGTAAATAGCGCTTAACCAAGCTGCCATTTACCAAAAGCTACACGTAAGCCAAAAGACGGACAATTTTTTTTTAATAATATCAATTTTTTCTCCTTGTACGAAAATCAGAACAAGCAAAAGCGAAAACGAGGTTGCCGAGCTGGCAAAACAATACAGGCCAAGCGTCAGAAACTAGGGAATCCGAATACGGACGGAATTACTACGAGCATCACAGAATTCACAGTGCCGATCATTACGAACATAGAAACATTACGCGAAACGAATTATGAAAATCCACCCGACGTAGAAGTGATAGACTTGTGCGACAGTGACACGGAAACGATCCCCTATCGTGAACCGATTGACGATATCCCTACGTTCAGCGATCCTATCGAGGAATTAGACACTGCATGTGCAACTAAGGTACATTCTCATGAGTATATTCTGCATGAAATACTCCTAGCTCAAATTAGAAATAAGGTACCGCACTCTATACCGCGCACAGTGTACGAATGGTGCGAATTTCAATTCGAATTTGGAAACTTATGAATAAATTTTGTTTTCTTTTATATATATATTATTACTTTCAAGTTCACCAGTTTAATAATTCACCATGTCTAGGTCATGAACTTCGTTCAGCATCAGAAACCGCAGCGAGCGACGTATTAAGCGAGCCCGAGCTCCGCGCGGTCCAGAAACAATTAGGCGACCGCGAGAAACGACTCCGCGAAGAAGCTAAAGCGCTAGATCGCGAACGCGCAATTTTAGACAACGAACGCCGCGAAAAAGAAAATTTACAACAAGAATTAGAAGCAACGCGTCGTAATCAAGCTACCGCGATGGCTTTAGCGTCAACGTCAATATCCACTACATCGACAGTACCTATAAACGAGCCATGGGAATACACTCTAAAAGAGGCCATGCAAACGATTCCTGCGTTCGACGGAAGTAATCTTCTAATGTCACGTGCAGAGTGGCGCGCGGGCTGCGGGCTCGCGTGTCAGGCGCGTGGTAAGGGTTATAATGCGGAAGGGAAAGGAAAAGGGGAAAATGCGTGGATAGTTTCAGGTAAGTGAGTTAAGTAGATGGACGTTTTGTTTTAGGTAGGTCGTGGTCGAGCAGGTAAGTAGATGGATGTGTTATATCAGGTAGGTAGCGCTGCTAGGTAGACGGATGGATTGCTCCAAGTAGGGAGTCGAACGGGTAAATACGTGGGTTACAAGGTAAGTAGGGGGATAAGTTCTCGGCAGAAAAGTGTTTCGCCTGAGAGTCGTGGGGCGGGGAAGGAATCAGGGGGGTAGATTCGGACGGAAAACGCGTTTCGCCGACGGGTTGGGTAGGAGGGCGTCTCAATCCCGGCTGAAAACGTGTTTCGCCAAGGGGTCGAGGGTTGAGGAATAGGAGGGTATTGATTCAGGCTGAAAACTAGTTTCGCCACAGAATCGGAATGGGGGGGAGATCTTAATGCCGGCAGAAAACGAGTTTCGCCTGGGAATTAAGATTTGAGGATAGATTCAGGCAGAAAACGGGTTTCGCCACAGAATCTGAATGGCGAGGGGGCTTGGTTTTGAGAAATGGGGTGGAAAGAACAGGGTTGTGGCGGAGCGTCTAGGAAAAAGGGGGGGGGGGAAGAGTCCCTATCCCGGCTGAAAACGTGTTTCGCCAAAGCATTGGAGGATATGGAGGTGAGTATGATGTTCTAAGGTTTTTTAGGAGAAGTCCACGTACCTGACACCCGAGAGAGCAGTCGTACAGAGAATTATGACGGGTGAGCGTGACGAGAAAGAATAGACGAGATTTATGTGCACTTGGCACTTATGTGGGTTTTATATAAGAAACTTGGGGCAATTCCCCGATACTCTACAATTCGTCCTAATACTAATAATCACGTGCTCTTGGCACTTATGTGAAATTTATATAAAAAAACCTGGGGCGATTCCCCGCTACTTTACTCGTCGCAATAACAATAACGATCCTTAAATCTAAATAATATAATATACGTCTGAGACGCGGTTTTGACTAGACAGGTACTAATATTTAACTATGAGTAATTAGAAATTCGTAGAAACTAATGATTAGCGGTTGCCGCAATAAAGACGATGTCAAACTAGCACAAACTATGGTCGGAGATAGTCGAAATTACAATTGGTCGTAATGCGCGACACCACGTGCGCGCGCGGGAGAACAATAATGGTTAATTACGAATTATAACGGTCCGTAGACCAGACGGTGGTCTAAAATAGGCGAGATTGCCGATATTGGCGAGTTCTAGGATCGCACCGAGAATTAACTGAATTTACACGAGATTAGGTAACACGAAACCACGTGCACGGAGACGAACGGAATTTACAAGTAACGCCGCTGAATAATACAAAGCCGCGTGCACGGAGATAAACAGAATTTATTATAATATATAATAACGGAATTTATTATAATATAAAATACGGAATTCACAATAACCACGGAGTTATAATACTCAGAAATAGCAAAATCCGATATGAAACTATGAAACACGTGTGAGATTGATTTTCTAGGATAATTCACCGACTACATGCGCGTACGAATGACAATACCAAAAAAGGGGGCGAGCGCAGGAAACCACGGTATTTATATGCTTATGTCACGTGGTTTGCCTCGAGGAATTTCCTTTGTTCTCGAGGATTCCGAGAAGCGACAAAAACGCTCGCAAAAAATCTCGTTACGCCGATTCCGAGAATCGCGGTGGCTCGCGTTGGGAGTTCCTTTGTTCTCGATGATTCCGAGAAGAGGCAAAAACTCGTGACGTCACTGCCAGGAATTCCGAGAATCGCCGTGGTTCCCGTTGAGGAATTTCCTTTGTTCTCGATGATTCTGAGAAGAGGCAAAAAACACTCGCAATACCTGTGACGTCGATTCGAGGAATTCCGAGAATTGCAGTGGTTCTCGCACGCGGTTCTCAACTCGTTAGATATGATATGTGTGATTATAACTAAGTTTTGTATAATATTTCAACATTATAGGTGTTCCGAGAGTGGCGTGCACCTGCGAGGCGTCCGGTCGAATCGACGTCACAGGTATTGCGAGTGTTTTTTGCCTCTTCTCAGAATCATCGAGAACAAAGGAAATTCCTCAACGGGAACCACGGCGATTCTCGGAATTCCTGGCAGTGACGTCACGAGTTTTTGCCTCTTCTCGGAATCATCGAGAACAAAGGAACTCCCAACGCGAGCCACCGCGATTCTCGGAATCGGCGTAACGAGGTTTTTTGCGAGCGTTTTTGTCGCTTCTCGGAATCCTCGAGAACGAAGGAAATTCCTCGAGGCAAACCACGTGACATAAGCATATAAATACCGTGGTTTCCAGCGCCTCGCCCCCTTTTTTGGTATTGTCATTCGTACGCGCATGTAGTCAGTGAATTATCCTAGAAAATCAATCTCACACGTGTTTCATAGTTTCATATCGGATTTTGCTATTTCTGAGTATTATAACTCCGTGGTTATTGTGAATTTCGTATTTTATATTATAATAAATTCCGTTATTATATATTATAATAAATTCTGTTTATCTCCGTGCACGCGGCTTCGTATTATTCAGCGGCATTACTTGTAAATTCCGTTCGTCTCCGTGCACGTGGTTTCGTGTTACGTAATCGCGTGTAAATTCAGTTAATTCTCGGTGCTGTTACGTCCTACCCTTACACATACATATATATTTATATATACGTACATGTATGTACACACATATTTTTTCGCGACATTACCTCACATTATTTACCTACTATCAATAAACAATCACACGCTATTAATATCATTTGCCTACTGTCAGTAAATAACTACACATTATTATTATTATTCACCGTCGATAAATAACCAAACGACATTACCATACTATCATTTACCCACAGTCGATAAATAATCATATACTATTGTTAACACATATTTACGGTCGACATCTTACACACATACTAATGCATTAATTAATCTACGTTGCGAACCATCTATATTAAGCACACAGGAAATAATATTCTCCCACGAGTAATAATCTCTAACAGTAAGAAATTAAATCTTAGCCAGAGATTAAGCGAATCATCAAAGCACGAGAAGTAATACAATATTAAACATCCGTTCGCCTTCGACATCGGCAGACGCCGAGTCAGCAATAGATAAGGCACGTTCAGTCTCCGCGGTCCAGCGCACACCGGATGCGGAGTCAGCAAAGATTAGGCACGCCTCTCCGAGGCGTGAGACTCAAGACAGCGCTGACCGAAAGATAAGCACCTGCGAGTGCCAAGCATAACGCGCATGCGTCAACCAGCGATAAATACGAGCCCTGCGCGGCTCCGCCAGACCAGTTTTCAGTTCAGTTCAGTTAGTCTCTCATCGTTCACAGCTCAGTCCGCACAGTCAGTTCAGTTAGAGCAGTTAGTCGGTACACACACTTCATTCATTTCGTTCATTTTACCAGCGTCCGTGCGAGTCAGACGCCCGCAGTTCGCGCTTTATACTTCTTTTGTGAATCGTTATTGTTCATCGTTCCGACGCATTGTACGTCTTCTTATTATTTTAATTGTCATAATTCTTGCGCATCGTACGCTCCTTTATTAGTTTTATTAACGATTAAATAAAGTGTTTTTACTTGTTACCTCATTATTGTGCGCGTTTTATTAACGATCCTCAAGACCCAGATCTGCTTTAGACTAATTTAAATTACTTCTTTGATTACGGTAGCATTCGATTCCTGTGTTGTCGCGCTCTTACCAAGGAGCGAAGACTCAGAGGAACGACATTTGATCTCTCCAACGCAATCTCGAGATTTGGATTTCTTCTTTCATCACCAGGGTCGCTTGACAGCACTCGGTGTGGGAGCAGAGGTCTTGTGATAGATCTTGTGATATTTATTTTCAAACGTCATTCACGGGCTTTCCCTTTTTCGCTTCGTAGCTTGGGTTGCTACTTAGCACTCGGCCTTGTTGTGTTTAATGCCAATCCCGTCCGATTTTAACTATTCTTTCTCTATAATATATTTCGAATCATTTCAAATAGAACAATAAGCAGAATCTTCCACGGTCCCGCACGCGTCGTCCAAACAGGAGGAGTCGTCGCGGAGGAATCAAGAAACATCAAAAGAAGGAGCTCGCGAAATATCTACATAAATTATACGACGATTTAGCTTCTCGCGTCAAAGCATTACAAGTCGCGCTCGCCCTATATCAGGAACCTCTCGTTCACCCGTCTAATCCCGGAATCGTGGTTAACCGACCGTCATCGCCTATCGATTCAGAGGCTTCTACATTTATTCTCGACGATCCGTCAAACTTCGACGAGATCCCAGTCATAGACCTGACTGAGGACGGCGACGAGGATTCTTACCTGGAAACCATTGACACAACCACGGCTCCTAAGGTAAACGATCATTTTGAAATTCCGGGAGATCTCTTAAAGACATACGTTAATAATTATGGGGACATTCTAAATAATTCAATACCAGCGCCCATATACGAGTGGTGATAAAATCTTTATTTTTATAATAATTAATTACAAATAAATTCTTATTATTGCACTTAAACTCCCAATATCGACTGCTACGCTTGTAGGGACGTGTATTCGTCCGCCAAGCCCCTGGACAGTCGACGAACCCACCACAAATAAAATAAATCATATTAGAATAATCGCTAATAAATAGATATTTTAACTCCTTTTGTACTAACCTGACAATAGACGGAGACCATCTGTCGTCCTGCCAGTTCTTTATTCACGTTTTGTCTCGTTCCTGGTTCGAGTCGATCCGTTACGGCAGTCAGAATCTGAAACAAGACGTGACAGTGCGATCCTAGAACTCGCCAATACTCGGAGCAATCCATCCGTCTACCTAGCAGCGCTACCTACCTGACATAACACATCCATCTACTTACCTGCTCGACCACGACCTACCTGAAACAAAACGTCCATCTACTTAACTCACTTACCTGAAACTATCCACGCATTTTCCCCTTTTCCTTTCCCTTCCGCATTATAACCCTTGCCACGCGCCTGACACGCGAGCCCGCAGCCCGCGCGCCATTCTGCACGTGACATTAGGCTATAAAATTTTGGTAACAGCGGTGGGATACGAATGTCAAACCCACAAAGTCTTTTACGGACTATATGCAATACCCCGGGTTATATGTAGTTTAATCTTAGTTTTCCTGATTTAATTTCTGTTCTCTTTCTTGCACGCGACACAATCGCTGCAACAACCTACACCGACGTCCCCACTTCACTTCCGGACCCGATGGCGCCAACCGGAGAAGACAGCAAGACGCCCTTCACCATGGACGACTTCTCCAAGTTCACCACCCTCGTGATGGAGCAAATCGCCGCGCTAACGAGGAGACAACGACACCTCGAAGCGGACAACGCGGATCAACGATACACGCCCAGCGAACCAGAGCGCCAGAGGTCCTCCCCGTTGGGGAGGAGACTAATCACACCACTCCCGCTCGACCTGGAGGACCCCGACAGCACTCACTCTTCCAACCACCCTCCTACCTGGCCGAAGGAACCCAGCCGCGACGTCTTCGACCTGGATAGCGTAAGCCGGTTCATTCTCGTCTTCGACGGACGCAACGTCCCCGTAGAACAATTCACCCGCGCCTGTTACCGCGCGCTAAATTCGGTCCCGGGCGACGCCGAAACGCGGTTGGTCTCGATGATAAAGTGTAAGCTCCGGGGACTAGCGTGCCACGCCGTGGATAACCGGGATCTCCACACCGTCCGCGACCTAGCCAAACGACTCAAGTTCGTCTTCGCCGAACGTAAGGCGGTTCACCACTCCCTCCACGAGTTAGAGTCTATCAGGAAAGGCGACACGGAGCCCATGACCGAATACATTAGTAGACTTAGGGACCTCCAGCGAAATATAATAGAAGAGGACGATATGGTTGAGACGCGAGATGCGCAGTCGGTGATCGGCACCTCCTTCCTAATGGGACTACCCCCGATGACCAGGATAAGGACGAAACTCATGATGACGGGATTCGATACCCTGGAGGAACTATTCGCTTACGCCCTCACCGTCGAAAAAGAAATAGCCCTTGATGAACTGCTATTCCCGTAACCCAAGGAACTAACCCCACCCGGCAACGCCAATTACACGCGAGAAGCGACTCAACGCTCTAACTCCGTAAGATGTTCACATTACACAGGTATGGACCGCGTTACGAGAAGCTGCGGAACCCAACCCGTCAGCAACCAGAGGAGAAGCCCCGGCCGCACTACCACAAGAACTAGCAACCCTCCTGACCACAACGGGACTGCCGGGAGGCCTCGGCATACCTTCGTTGCCGCTACAGGGACTGCACCTCCAGTAAGGCCCAGTTACGTAGACGTCACCAGGGACAAGCTACCCAGCCCGTGCGTTCGCCTCGTCCACGAAACTGGCCGGGCCTCGCCAACACTCGCTGAAACCTCGAGGAAGCCGCCTAGAGCCAGAATCGAGGAACTCCTCCAGCTCATCCCCCTGGACCACCTAAACGCCGAAGAAAAGGATCGCACGACACGCCTAATCTCCGAATATCACGACCTCTTCCACCTGCCCGGAGAAGTATTGGGACACACTTCGGCCATATCTCACGAGATCGTCACCACGGACCCAACGCCGATCAACGTGAAGCAATATCGATTCCCCCCGGCACACAAAGAAGAAATAAAAACCCATGTGCAAGACCTACTCCGAAATCGGGTGGTACAGCCATCTGTATCACCGTACAACTCCCCGGTATGGGTGGTCCCCAAAAAGGCGGGGCCCGACGGTGAACGGAAATGGAGAGTAGTCTTTGATTACAGAGGACTCAATAGCAAAACGGTTGGAGACGCGTACCCACTACCCAACATCACAGAGATATTGGATCAACTGGGAAGCGCCAAATACTTTTCGGTCTTCGATCTGGCCTCCGGGTTCCACCAAATCCCGATGAAACCACGGGACACACCCAAAACCGCCTTCTCAACCCCGCATGGCCACTTCGAATTCACGTGAATGCCGTTCGGACTACGAAATGCCCCTTCGACGTTCCAACGCCTCATGGACCACGTCTTGATCGGGCTCCAAGGAGAAGAGATGTTCGTCTACCTGGACGACATTGTCATCTACGCCAGCTCCATACAAGAACATGACATCAAATTTCGGAAACTGGCAGACCGGCTACGCCAAGCGAATCTTAAGCTCCAACCAAGTAAGTGCCAATTCCTTAGGAGAGAAGTGGTATATTTGGGGCACAAAATAACGAGAGACGGCGTCCTACCGGATGACAGAATCGTCGACTCCATAAAGCGGTACACTGCTCCGAAAAACGTTAAAGAAATCAAGCAGTTCCTAGGATTGACTGGGTATTACCGCCGTTTCGTCCCAGAGTTCTCCAAGATAGCCCGACCTCTCACGATGCTAACGCGCAAGGACGTGCCTTTCAAGTGGGATACACCGCAAGACGACGCGTTCGAGCAGCTGAAGAACTTCCTGACCCGCGAACCCATCCTCCAGTATCCGGACTTCGGGAAGGAATTCCAGGTAACCACGGACGCATCGGAATACGCTATAGGGGGAGTCCTGAGCCAAACCACCAACGGAAAGGAGCTACCGATAGCCTACGCATCCCGTGTGCTGAACCCTGCGGAAATAAACTACTCCACCATCAAGAAGGAGCTGCTGGCAATCGTCTACTGCACCCACTATTTTCGCCCCTATATTTACGGCAGAAAATTCAATTTAATTACAGACCACCAACCGCTTGTCTGGCTCCACAACGTGAAGGACCCCACCTCGCGACTGGCTGAGTACGACTACACGATCCGGTACATACCTGGCAGAAGCAACCGCCTAGCAGACGCCCTTTCAAGGAACCCACCAGTGGTAAATATTAAACCTGTCAGAGCCCGCAGAACCTCCTCCGAAGAAACTTCGAACACGAGCAACGCCAGGACGAAGAAAAGCCGCCGACTCTCCTACCGAAAGATAGTCAGCCCCTCCCCATCGGACTCAGACGAATCCATCATCACTGCACCGACAAAACCTAGGGCCAAACGCAAGAGAGGCACCCACTCTGGTGAAACTAGGACGGATACTGGATCGGACACCGCTGGCCTGACGAAACCACGGACCCGTCGAATAAAAACGTCCGAAACGCCGCTACGGGAATCTAGGACGACCCCCAGCACCCCAAGGCATCAGAGGAACCGAGACGCGGCGACGCCACCGCCGGGACCATCACTACGGACTCCTACGCCAGGAGATCGCAACGCCAAACGCGACTACACCGACCCTTTCAACTGGGCACGCGGGGACTGGACGAGCTCAGACACCGACCACTCTGAAGCCGACCAACACGCCCACTCGGATCGCGAAACTAACCGTGATCCTGACTCTTCCGTTGCAGAACCTCTTAGCATTGATCGTCGCTCCAACTCTACTACACCTCGCCTGTGCGTACACCGATACTCTCGGGACTCCCTACCCAGAAGGAAGGACAACCTCCTGTTCTTCCTCACCACCAGTGGTATCGCCTGCGATAAGGGAGGAACCAACCTCCAAACGGCCGGTATCCTGCCCATTAAAGGGGGCCTAACCTTGGGTCAAGTGCAAGTCACCACGAAGAATTCGCGTGTGTTCGTAGGGGTAGCTATCAAGGAAACGACAGACGACTCGGTCGACCCTCTTGGATGGGAAGAGGACATGAACGCCATACGCAACGTCGTTAGGGAGCTGGCGTTGACATCCCTCAGTATTGCCCAAACCCCACGTATCGGCCAACTGGAGTGGGCCCAAAACCTCGACGACGTCTCCGTCTCCCTCGCGGAAGAAGATGTCGTCATCACTATCTGTTCTCAGGAAATCAGAACCCCACCCGCGGAGGACCGCCCAGAGATCATCCGTGAAAACCACGCCTCGGTCATTGGGGGACATAAGGGCAGAAGCACAAGTCAGCACAAGTAGAAGTCAACAAGACGCTCGGTAGAATAAGATCCCACTACTACTGGAGCAGGATGAGGAACGACGTGGAAGAATTCATCCGGAACTGCCGCCACTGTCAGCTGAAGAAGCTCGTAAGGGTGAAGACCCGCCAACCCATGATAATAACGGACACCCATACAAGAGCTTTCGAGAAGGTCGGGCTGGACATCGTGGGACCTCTACCTGTGTCTAGTAAAGGGAATAAGTATATACTGACCATCCAAGACCTGCTGACGAAACACCTGACGTGCGTTCCCCTCGACAACATCTCCGCTACCGACACCGCCGACGCCCTCGTAAGGAATTTCATTTGTAAATTTGGGTCTCCTAAAACTATCCTTACCGACCGAGGGACAAATTTCACGAGCAGCGTCATGAAGATCATGGCCAAAAGATTTCGGATTAGACAGTGCTATACCACCGTGTATCACCCCCAATCCAATGGGTCCCTCGAAAGAGCGCACCATGTACTAACCGAGTATCTAAAAATCTTCGCAGAGACACGCAACGATTGGTACGTCTGGACAGACCTCGCAGCATTTTCTTACAATACGCAGATACACGAGGGAACAGGGCTCACTCCGTATGAACTCATATTCGGTGATAAGGCCCGCCTACCCAGACAAAAGAGGCTATCTGAGGAAGAAGACATCGAAACCTACGGGGACTACCTCCTGAAGCTGAGTTCCAACATCAGGCAACTTCAAGCAGCAGCAGCCCAAACCTTACATCGAGCCAAGACGCGATATAAGAGGTACTACGACCGACGGCTCAACCAGCAAACGTTCATCGTCGGGGATCAAGTCCTGGTCCTGAAAGAACCCCGGAAGGGTAAGTTCGACGACCAATACACGGGGCCACACACGGTGCTAGAGGTTCTCCCCAACAACAACCTGAGGATCTCGTGGCAGAGCGGACCCAGGATCATCCACGCCGACAAGGCCCGATTGGACCCAGCCTACGAGAGATCGACGTCGCAGCCGATGGTGCAGGACGACCAGACTTCCTAGTCTGGTGACGACTAAACCGGGCCCACCGCGTCTCATATTTCACCTGCATCCCTATTGGTAGTCTCTCCTTGGGTTCCGTTGTTCCAACAAGGTGTTTATTTTCGCGTTTTGTTTTCTTTGGTTCCCTTCTTTGATTTTTTTTTTGTTCTTTGATTTTGCTCTCATCCAACGCCTATAGGAGGCGGTGATGATCGAAAAAGGCCACGATATATCTCAACGTCTAATGCCTAACTGAGCCTCCTATAAAAAAGAAACTCTTTACCAGTACTGCTCTGTCAACTTACGTTTCTTTTCTGGCAACCGTGCAGACAAACGGGTAGTATACGATATCACACTGAAAACTGTGCAAAATCTAAAAACCGTGCGGACAATAAAATTTCTTAAAATCAGGCCAAAACGATAATAAAATACGTACAAATCGAAGAAAACACCCACTTTTCCATACATAAAGTAAAACGCGAAAATTACTTAAGAAAACCGTGCAAACTTGAGACAGGAGAGAGACTCCCGCTATAAAATCGTGCTAAAAGACAGATACCGTGCGGAACGAATTATTGTAAGGATTTCCGAGAGCGGGTATCCCTGCCTTTTCTTAGAAATGCACGCATTTCTCCGCTAGGGGGGGAGGTGTGACGGTTGGCCAAAATTTTTGGCCCCTAAAACTTTTCTGACATATCTATATATATTATTTTGACCGACCGGACGCCTCGCAGGTGCACGCCACTCTCGGAACACCTATAAT
>NW_026532760.1:0-22123 GCF_026283585.1 Hylaeus volcanicus | reverse complement strand
CTATTTTTTCATATACTTGGCGTCGAAACGCTACCGCGTCTCTAGATTATTCTGTCTCATTCTGTATTTTTAACAGACCTCGAAAAGGAGGAGGTTACTCAATTCGACATGTATATTTTTTTTTTGTGTATTATCCTGAATCTTTTTGAACAGTGTAGTATTGTACGTATCATTGGGCCCTTTTCCAATGTTCGTCTCTGTCTCTTAAAACGTGACAACGACCTATGACTCCTGGCTCACAAAGTCACGTATGTATGTGTATATGCACGCAATATCGAAGCGTTGGAAACGTCTAAACACGAATCAGGACATCAATCCATCGATGAATGTGGTGTTTGCAGAGAAGATGTTTTAAGGTGTAACCAACAGAAGGAGTTACGCGGACGAACGTCGTTAGTCGTTCATGGTAATTTGGCGTTCTATTAATATACCTGAAATCAAGCGAAGAGCCGTAATTCTTCCTGCCAAGCCCATGCATAACCTAATCGTGATCAGCGTACGTACACACGCTGTACAAGAAACGTGTTTCGTTCTTAGGGGATTACACCAGCGTAGAAAGTAAAAAGTCGAGTTTTTATTTTAAATATGTTATCGTTAACTCATTCACTGCCAACTACGAAATATCTCGTTGTTTGTGCTGCGAGCTAAGATCGATTGCAATTGCTCACGGTATAAGTTTATGGCCGTTTGAAAAGAAATTATTAGAATGGATGGACGGAAATTTTATGATAATATTTTTTTTTTTAATGGTTTCAAGTATAGGAATTACGAACACTACAGAAAATCTTATCTGAACACATTTGTCGCTCGATTAGTTCACATAACGGACGTTCTAGTGAAATTCTAGATTTCTTATAGATATGACTTATACTTTATTTGTTATTTGCTGTCATAGTTGTTTACACTCATTTATACTATTTATTACAAGGCAATGTCGCTGTTTATAAATTGTGTACTGAAGTCTCGAAGCAATAGATCGTTATTTGGTAGAAGTTACAGAACATATTGCTTCCATTTTTGATATTGCAAAACCTTAAAGATCATTGTTTACTACACGTGTGAATCGAAGCTTTCGTTTGTCTCTTGAAATACACTGCGTATCAAAACTATATGAACACCACAATTTTTGAGGTTTCAGTATCTTAAAATAGTTTTTCATAAAAACCAATTATACTAAGACATTGAACATGCGAAAAACCTCTGGAAAAGTAGATTTTTATACCATATCAAAAATATACGAACGCTTATTAAAACAACAATTTTATTAAATTTCATAACGGCACGGTCAATAATTGTTATTTCTTTTTTTAAATGGTATATAATTTTGGATTTTATAACGTACCAAATTTTCAGCAAGTTCCTAAATTGCAGTTTCATACAAATTGAAAAAATTTACGTGAGTTATAGGCTCATATGATTCATATTTAATCAAGTAACAATCAAGTGAAGTTTTGTTCAAATCCTAGATTACATAAATCCATTGAATAACTACGTTAATCAAACTTCTAAAATTCAAGTGTTCGTATACTTCTACTTTTAACGCTAGGTAGTAATAGCGTGAATATCCTGCATAGTATATTTAACATACACTAACTACCTTTAACCTCTTGAGGAATATTGGTACATTCAGTTTCTCAATTCTTTCATATTCGCGTCAAAGCGTAAACAAATGTTTACAATTAAACTTTCCAATGACATAATGCAACAGTGTCGTCACGAGATTGGCAGATGTCATAGATAAATATTAACTTGAATTTTTGTTTATTTCTAATAATGTAATTCGTATTTCAAGAGGTTAAGAAAATTTTATGTTAGGTCTTTCTATAAGTTCGTGCTGCGACTGTGTCAATACTTAATAAAGAAAAAGTACAGAAATTGTATAGTCACGGTATAATGACTATGTCAGAAGTTAGGAAAATATTGTAAAACGAAAGAGATTATTTTATAACAATTGAAGGTATGTTTCACATATTAATTTGAGTAGTAGAAAAATAAGTGACATGAACTCGTGGGACGACCTGGTATTTTTGGGTTTCCAAAACCTGTAACAGACACTACATAACTTGGTAAATAAAAAGTTTATTCAAGTCACTAGTAGTTATAAAAAAAATTCTTAAGAATTATCTATTTTTAGAACTGTTATGGTAGAATCGTCCTTTCTAAAACACGGACCTCTCGTCGCTCGTGAATTTGATATACGGATTAGAAAAGGTTTGCGAGCATCGCATCGTATTTTCTTTTTATGTACCGCCGGATTTTTCGCATACCAGAACGCTAGGCGATCGTGACGAATGTAGATACTTTCACTTCAAGAATGGATAGCCGTTTTTACTCCTCGTGAAATATTAAGGAAAAATACTGTAGGAGTCTAAACGAAAAATAATAATAAGCCACGGAGATTCGAACCTACGATCCTCGGATCTTCAGTCGTCCGCTTTTCCTGTACGACTAATCCTACCCTATGTTTCTCTCTCCTCATTTTGACTTCTTATTCTTGGTTATGGGATGCCCGGGTACTACAATACCAATGAAAATTCGAAAAATAAATCTCGTTTCAATGATCGAATGGATGAGTTTCACGCGACCCATGATTTTCAAGCTCCTGTAAAATCACACTGATCGATCGATTAGAGATTTGTGAGTAGAGTTCTCTCAAGTGACATTAGACGTAAAGAATCCTCGAGAGTTAATGTATTTTATTACGCTTTGTTTGATCGTAGCTACAATAGTAAATGCAAATGCAAAGTAATGTAAATGAATTTGGAAAACGAATGAATATAAGACTGGTACATTAAGTATTATGGTCAAGTTATACGACTTTGCACTTGAGAAATAAAACTCATTCACTTTTATTTTTCAATTTAAATGAAATTACAATTTAGGAAGTTGTTAAAAGTTTGATATGTTATAAAAACCAGAATTATAAACACTTAAAAAAAAAACAATTGTGGACTATATCATTACTGACAAAAAATTCATTAAAATTTGAAACTGAACATAGAGAACAACCTAAAAAATCGACTTTTAGCTATAATTAATTCTGTCAATGTTACAATGCAAATGGAAAAATGCTAATTCGGAGGTTTTTTGGCACAGCGAATATGTTAGTATTATGTGTCAGTAAAGGAACGGTCAATAATTGCTTTTTTTTTTAAATGGTAAATTTGGATTTTATAACATATCAAAGTTTCAGCAACTTCCTAAAGTGCATTTTGATTTAAATTGATAAAATTCACATAAGAATCTGTGTGTTCCATAAGAGATTGTGTTAACATTACAAATATTTGATATCGTTTTTCATAAAATTGGAGCGGTCAAGAATTGTTATTTTTTTCAACTGTTTATAGTACACTACACTACAGATAAATAACAAAATCGATAACAGTCACTCTTTCATATATTATCCCGTGAAAGCGTAAACAAATATTTACAATTAAATTTTCCAAAATGACGGTTATTGATTCATCTATTCTATAATTTTGGTTTTTATAACATACAAAATTTTTCTAAATTGCAGTTTCATATATATTGAAAAAATTTACATGAAAATCTGCGTTAAAATTAAAAAATTTTGACATCGTTTTTCATCAAATTAGCGTGGACAATTTAAGTCGAAATAGGCTCATACGATTCATATTTAATTAACTAACAATCAAGTGAAGTTTTACTAAAATCCTAGATTATATAAATCCATTGAACAACTACCTTAATTCAAACCTTCAAAATTCATATGTTTGTATAGTTTTGATGCGCAGTGTGGAAGCAAAAGATTATGCTATGCTTACAAGGAAACACAAGTGACTGTTACACTTCGATTTTGATGAAACTTTGTACACTAGTTTGTGAGACCTTCCGATAAATTACACCATCTTTAAGTCGTGCCACTTTTGCATTTCAAGGGAGAAACTACCCCTTTTGTCCGAGCCGTCCCGTTTAATTATCCGCTTATAACTCAAACTTGAACTTGAACAATGTTCAAATACACATTGCACTGTTTTTAGAGGCCTATAAACCAGCACCAGAAAATTTCTGAAAAAGAAATCTTTTTTTCTTCTTAAAAATTACCTTCCCCTCCTCAGAAAATTTTTAAAAATTTTAATTTATTTCCAGATCAATGAAAGTGTTTTTTTTATTGTAAATTTAACGGTATGTTTGATTTTATAATTATCATAATGGCAAATAATGTAATATACTCCATATTTCATATTCTTTAGAGATTTTTTCCTCATAAATAATAGAAGTATGTTATTTAACAAAATATGCATCATTTTGGCCGAGGATGTGAAACATAATTTTTATAAAAAATTTTAGATTAGAAATCGACAGGGAAAACTCTGTTGCGTGATCTTAAAATTAAATTCCTTTCATTTTTAAAAAATTGGGCTTTCACTTTGGAAAAGATCTCTTTATATGTTTTTTGTAGGGTTCCATGAGATCTACGACGCAACAACGTTTTAATCCCAAATGCTCAATATTAAGAGAGGTACGAATTTGGTAAGATTTAGCAACATTTTACATATTTTCACGTGAAAGAGAACTAAAGAATATACTGTTTGGAAAACCAAATGCAAAGAGTTAAACATATCCCAAACAATAACACACAATTATCTTAGAAACGAAAGAACCTTTGGGGACAATCCAATATTTACTTCTTCAACGTTGTTAACGAGGATCTTCCCTTCTAACGCAATCGTTGCAGTTCGAGTTCCATCGTAAAAATATCCGTCCTCGAAAATGTGGTGAAACGACACGGTCGAATCGTATCTTCAAGGATTACTCAAGTAATCGTCTTTTGATTTATCGTTACATAAGATATGCCATGCACTGGTGTATTTTTTGCACCGAGACAAAGATTGATTATACAATGGAATGTGCGTGCGCGGCATGGCATGAGTCATCGAGAATCTCGGTCTTACCAGACGTTTTCCTCTCATTTTTTCCACTCTGACAGCGTCATCGAGCAGTTCCTTTTCTTATTTGTTTTATTTATTTATTTATTTTCAACTCGTCAGCACCGGAACTAATATGTAAAGTATTCGATTGCCGACGACACGTAATATTTGCAATCGAAATTCGAACAGGTCGCCGACAGTCCTACAATGTTACAAGGCCGTTCGTTCGATGCGAGGATGTCTTTAGTCTGGTATGAATTACAAGACAGCGTTTGAAACAATACACCGGCGATATTGCACGGCGCAATGTAGCTATCGGTCTATAGAATATTATGTAATATCTTCAGAATAGATATCGTGAATTACCGTTCTCATTTTATTGCATGCTCGAGGAAATGGCACTTATGTGATCAGACGAAACGATATCCTAAATCGAGGTTTTCGCTGCTCGAGTAACACTAGTTTACAAAATAAAAAACAAGAAAATGTACATTCAATGCAACTATTTTTTTCTGATATATTTTGGCCTGCTAAACTCGAAAATCACAATGACAAAATTTTCTATGGTTAGGTTTTCGAGATATGAGATTTTGAATTTTTTTTCGATTTTTTTCTGAGACAGCTTCACAATTTAGGCCATATTTTGAGTTAGAAACGTCCGATTGGGTCGCGCAAGATACCATATTAATGATAATCGAATCTCCAACAATTGCTTCCTACATTGTTTTCCAATCGGTTTAATCGATTTTTTGGGCTAAAATAAAACACGAAAATTTCTTCTATCGCCGTTCAAAAATAGAAACTGTCAAATTATGCCCAGTTTGTTATTGTTTACGTATAGATCACCCTTTTACGAAGAAAACAGGCTTTTGGTGAAGAAAATCTATGGATAAATACCGGAATCATGAACAATTGAGTAAAGGTACAAAAATTCCAATTTCTGTTCGACCATTTCATCAAAGTAAATTATTTTCCATCATAATTGCGTTAACCCAAGCCACAAATGACCTTCCCAATAGGTCATTGTATTTATCTTGAAATACTCCATCAGAATGTAAGTCAAAAAACATACCGTTCCATTTAAAAAAACAGAGATGACCTTCATATCTCCTCGACGCCTCCACCTACAAAAAAACTAGTAACATAGGACGATCAACCCCTCGAAACCAAATAATTTTAGTCACGTCTGTTTTCCGCATGTTTTCCTATCATCAATAGCAGCCCAGTAATTCAGGTAGCTGGTCTTAGGTGCCTCACCCTGTATAGCGTGTTCGTACATGTAAATGTACGATCTTTATATATTAATAACTGTTTAATAAAAAACGTCCGATGGCTAAAACCTCTTGGGTGTTACTCAGGATGGTGCCCTTGATAATATATGTCAAGGTAAAGGTCATCGAAGCTGCCTCCCCTAAACGTAAGGTTTGTCAAAAAAAATTCGTCTGTCATTCTCTATAAGTAGATCCGGCTCCGAACTTCGTTTGACTTTTTATGGCAATAAGCTGTCTAAGCTGCTGCTCGAGGGCTAACACATACGCTCTTCGCAGTCGAAAGGTTAAACGACAGTTTCGTATCCTTGGAAACAATAACGCAACAACCAATCCATATCAGGATTAACGTAAACATACTTTGCAGGTGCAAAGTAACCTCAATTCCAAGGTATGACATTCCTCGATTTTGCTCGTCCAAAAACTGGGTTCCCTGATTACGCCCAAATTCGTAAAGGACATCAATTTCGAGACGTGACAGCGAACCGTTACTGGAGTTGAAAGAAACACGCGGCGATTGAACCAGAAGTCGAATGGAAAACGTGACCGTGCAACGCAATTAAATTCAAATTGGCCATGTTACCATGGGTCGATTAAATAAATATTCTTATCACGTTGAGGAACAAGCGGCCGTTGGTAAATATTCAACGTGTGGATTCATCGTAGAAAGAGTCAGAAGGAGGAGGGAAAAGAAGCCTGAATAAATTCCAGTAATTAGAAGAATAAACATTGACCCTTTCAACCCAGCTGTGCTTTCTATTTCAACTTTATTGGTTTTGCTCTTAGAAATTAATTGTATTAACCCTTTCAGCCCTGCAGTTTTCTATGCATGTTCATTTTTTTTAGAAAAGATAATATTGTTTAGAACTCCTAGAAGTTGAGAGATTGTAGTACTTAAGGGTAGAGCTCTTGAGTGTTCTGCTCGGAAGGTACACTAATTTCGGTTGTCACTTTTTGTTGGTGTTGCATTTGGCATCAGCAATAAGAAACTCGACACAAAACGACCTTAACATTACTAGAGAGACTAGAGTTAAACGGGACATCCGAAGTCATCCGAATCCTCTTGTTACCCGACTCAGAGACACTATAGATCACGCACGTAGGCCGAAAAGATACTATCCATTGGAACTTTACAATAAATTTAATTAATTAAATGTATAGGACTCGCATATTGTAATCACATTAAATAGTAAATTCTAGACTGTAAGTAAAAGTTACAACACATACCATTGTAACACGTTAAACTAAATTGCTTATAATCTCTTCAGGACTCGATAAGAAATAACCCAAGAGGAAACGTCCTTATTGGCATTACAACATATACAAGAAAGAAAAACGTTTGGGCGTTTTGAATCTACGTTTTATGATACTTTCTCAACCCTCTCAAAGGCCTCCAGAAGGAACCAAGAAGGCTTTCACCCAGTCAGTATGAAGCTCCTATCTTGAAGAGCGTAAAGGGCTCTCATGAAATTGATAGTTTTCCCAAGTTAGAAGTTATCTTCCCACAATTCAATCAACAGCTATCTCCACTGATACAAAGACTATGCACAGTGGGTGTAGAACTAAATACATAAAATGTATTCATTGGTTCAATACCATTACAATGGCCCATGTGCAATCCATCGTTACATTTATTGTATTAAATAAATGTTATAATTAAAGTTATTTTAAATAATCAACAGTCCTTAACACTGCTGAAGACTAGAGACTTCAAATACCCATCCTCGATGACCGTATAACGATCTAGAGCTACTTATAACTAGCATATATGATAACAATATTCAATGATCCTCAAATCTAAGAGATTATAGACTTTAAGGCCTCGAAACTCTTGAGCATTGTGCGCAGAACTAACTGTTCTTAATTTAATGGGTATTCGCTGAGAAGGAAATTTGATGTGATTTACTCACCATCGGAGGACATCGCCAACGGCAGCAAATCTCCGGCTGCTTTCAACTGGTCGAACTTCTCTATCAACATTATCAACCTGTAATACAAAAAGACTGTAAATTTGTCTAATTTGTTCCTAGTTTTGGCGGTAAAGCCGATACTAATAGTTATACTATGTCTCAGGGTAAACCAACCGACCTTACACAGTTACAGGGCTCTCACATTTACACAAAGTAGATAATTCCTAAAGCCTTTATAATCGGTTTACCATTTGGTAATGTTAATATTTTTGATACAGAGAGAAGTAGTGCTGCGTTTCGACTTGGATCTGGTAGTTGAATTGACCAGTGAGACTTATCTAGTAAATGATGCTTCAGACGTGACGCTATTAACACTTTGAGTAACACGGATGGACCGTGGTTTTCATATTTTTATGTTATATTTGTTATTTCAAGTATTTAGATTTATTAGTTTTCAAGTTAAGATATATCTTAAATTTTATATTTTAAAATTTTAATAAATCTAGTAAAATACACTGCTTCAAACAATTAGCGGGACACTTTTCAAACCGTCGTAACTATGGGAGTTTTCAACCGATTGAAATGAAACTGCGTGAGGAATACTTTTGAAGTGTCCTCTAGGCGTGTGTAAAGTTGCATTGGCGAGGGTTGACGCGAAGGGGTTAATTCACCCCCCTAAAAAGGAGGGTGTAGAAAAACGCCTCTTTGGGGTGAGGGATGACGGAAAGCGTTGAAAAATTCAAAAAAACCTTTGGGGCGACTCTCCTTGATGCTCTCTACAAAATTCACCCCTTGAAATTCCTCTCGGACAAACCCACCCCCCACAATCTCCCACCCCCTCTAAAATCCACAATTTTTGGACAACGGTCTCGATTTTAGTCTCAATGCATTCTCTGTGCTTCCCTGATTCAGAAAATGCCATCACCCATACCGTGCACCCCATTGGCACCCTTTGGAGGAGTGGAACAGCTCGCGAATTTTCAACCCCCTTCGTAAGGGAGCACTTCCACACATCGGAGAACAATGAAAATCACCATGTTTGTTATCGATACGTTAAAGATGAATGCCGAAAAAGTCCCGTTTCGAAAACTGCCCCCGGAGCTGAAGGGGGTGGGGGCAGAGTTAGGGGTGGTCCACCCACAGGTGTAGGGGTTGGAACGATGTTTCGTTGCGTGGAACACATGTGATACAGTCCAAGGCATTGGAGTGACACAGTTTTGATATCTTCTCCCCGCGTGGATAGCATTACAATACGAAAATGTCATTTTTTTTTTTTTTAAACCCACCCGCGAGTTTAGGCCTGTGTACCAGGTGAACGAGTAACCCCACATCAACGCCGTTCGTGGATTCGGACACGCGAATGCTTTATTAACAGGTCCCCAAAAATTCGGATATTTTGAATCACGCTTTCATTGTCCAATCGGAGTAGATTTGAAAGAGTATTAAGTAAGCCGGACGGAGCCGACATGCAGAAGTGGAGCTAGGGCCTGCAGTCGTATGTGGTCAGCACACGTTAAATTGGAGTCAGGTCTGGTCATACCACGTAATTGTTTGAAGCAGTGTAGTTGATTAAGAAAGAATTTCGTCCACGGCGACCACAATCGCTCAGAGCGTTAATTGTTTGAATAATCTTTTCAACGCTGTATGTACCAAGAAATCATCGAATAACTAAGAATACTCATGAACGATTAATGCCACGATTAGTACTACGTCTTAAACAGGATGTAATAAATAAATCTCACCGATCATCACAGCTAAGATGAAATGTGGCATGTGCCGTATTTTTAATACCAGTTTGAGAAACTTCCGTAAACGATAGGATGGACATTAATACCCGTTTCGACTTTGTCGTAGATTAAAGCTATTTCTGAGCTAACGATTTTTAAGCTAATTGAGCAAGAAACTTTAAATGTGATTTTCGTTGATCAGGTTAAAATTGTGTACACACATAAAATACACTTCAATCCACAGCATGAATTAGAATATTTCTAATATTTAAACATTCTTTTTTTATACAATGTCGGACAAAATGATAGCACATTTGATACATTTGTATATTTCATATAATATAATAAAATATATGGACATATTACTCACCCTATATATTAGATATGTCTTTCAAAGTATCCACATAGAATTACAAGTTTGTCTCTGGTATAGGAAAGAAATTAGAGAAAATAATAGGACAAAATGATAGGACTTTATTAAAAAATATAATTGTTTGTACAGAAATATTATGTTGAATTCTAAATTAATACTTAGTAATACCATCTTTTCGCTGTACAACATCTACTAAGCCATTAGGAATTGATTTAAACCATTTTTTAATATGTTTTTGTCTTAAAAGACTCCAATTTGTAACAATACTTTGTTTTAATTCTATTACATCTTTGTATTGTCTTCCATTCTCATAAATATTTCTTGAAAGTTCTGCCCATTTACACTTCAAGATATAAATCGACCATAAAAAAAAATCGACCTTCTCATTACCTTCAATGCCAACATGCGATGGAATCCAAACAAATTTAATTGTATTGTTCCAGTTCGTCTGAACAAATATATTGTATTTTTTCTTAATTTCAAGAATATGGGAGTTTACGTTATGTTCATGCCCTGATGGCTGAAATTGCTATTTCCACGTGTTAAAGAAAGAAGAACAGTATTTAAGCCGTCTACCAATGGATGGCGGAAGTGTCATGGTGTGGACCAGTATTGGATATCGGGAAAAAACTGACATAAATTTTTTATCAGGACGTGTAAACAGCAAAAAATATACTGAATTAATAGACGGTCATTTAAATAAGCACGCGACTAATATTACAGGTAGTACGTTTGTTTTTCAACAGGATAACACCGCAATACTACCGCAAGTTGTGTTAAAACTTATTTTAGTTTTAAAAAACCCATCAACTGACTTTAATATTATTGAACATATATGGGCAGAACTTTCAAGAAATATTTATGAGAATGGAAGACAATACAAAGATGTAATAGAATTAAAACAAAGTATTGTTACAAATTGGAGTCTTTTAAGACAAAAACATATTAAAAAATGGTTTAAATCAATTCCTAATGGCTTAGTAGATGTTGTACAGCGAAAGGATGGTATTACTAAGTATTAATTTAGAATTCAACACAATATTTCTGTTCAAACAATTATATTTTTTAATAAAGTCTTATCATTTTGTCCGATTCAAATCAATACATGTCTATATTATTTTCTCTATTTTCTTTCCTATACAAGAAACAAACTTGCAATTCTATGTGGATACTTTGAAAGACATATCTAATATATAGGGTGAGTAATATGTCCATATATCTTATTATGTTATATGAAATATACAAATGCATAAAACGTCCTATCATTTTGTCCGGCACTATATCTTGTCAATTTTGTTTTAATCGCTATAATCACGCTATAATCACATTCATAATGAGTAGGCTTCGGATCTTTATGCAAAATAAAATTTTGTAAACCTACCTACAAAAATTGTACTTAAATAGAACTTCATTTTACTCTGCAAATAATATAATATGAATTGTACTGCAATATTTAATGATTCCACATGACTAGACTGTGAATCTTCATGCAAAATAAAGTCTTAGCAGACGTGCTTACACAAATTGAACCAAAATAAGAATTTATTGTACTCTATAAATATTATAATATGAACTTTACAGTGAATATTTTTTTATATTATTGCATACAGTGTACATTTTGTGGTGTCTTGTAGATTCAAAAAAACTATAAATGCATAAAAATCCGCAGTCTAATAATGAATAAAACAAATTCAATTTTCATTGGTTCGAACCAAGGCGGCCGTAATCGCGTCAAAATTCAGGGTCCGTTTCGCTAAACTTTACTTGGAATATTGTACGTAATTTCGAAACAAATTGCGCAGAACAGTTATAGTTTTAACAGAACGTTGCATACACATGCATAACACATTAACTGTCAGACTAATACTGCTAAAAATGTCTACTGTGGTAAATATTGTTTACAAATGATTGAAAATTATATAATCAAACATTTATTGTAGTATTTACTTTTGTAATTTAATCGAGATTCAAGTATTTCATTAAAATGTATTTTCTTTGATACTTAAGGGGGTATTCTAGTCTAGAACTCTCAAAATATCAATTTTTTGTTGCATTTTCTCTAAGTGTAGATCTTTAAAAATATTTCTGTCGAAGAATTTTATTGAATTCGGAAAATTAACAAAGATGGGGACGTCTAAAATGATGGCGTCCGCAACGTTATCATCTCCACTTCATTTGGATATTGTATTTTAAATTTCTTTGTTTTTTGCAGGTTGCACAATTTCTTCGTTGGTAATATTTAAAATGTGCAAACGTGACATTCTTTTTTAACAAGCAAGTAAGCGAGGATTGATTTTTAATCGTATTCGGTATGAAAAACTTTAAACGCGATTTCCTCGAAACCATATTTTTTTAGAAATGGTTGCCATGATATCTCGAGTTCTAGTTGACCAAATTACTTCAAATTTGAAGTGACTCTTCAACACATTCACAACCTGATTATATCTGATGTATTATGTAAATATGTTTGTTTAATATACTAAGGACAAAAAATCGATATTTAAACTTTAAAGTGTTGTCATTATTTAAATTTTCAGTCTTTCATAATTATTCTGTTTCGGACCATAGCGACGTTAGTATTAATGAAGATGTTGAATGCTTGGAATTTAGGCAACCACGAACACACACCCTTCAGAAGAGGCTGCACAAGATCATTTGTACTACGTTTAATTTTGATTATCTTTACCTGCAAAAAATTGCAAAACCCTTTATAAAAATTTCTTATAGATTAAAAAAAAATCCTTCTGAACTAGAATACTCTCTTAACATTCAGAATTAATTTGTTTAGTTGTTCAGTAAAAAGCTCTGTCACCCATATATGGTTGACGCGGCAATCAACGTGTTAAGAGGTTGAAACAAAGTTCTGATTGAAATTGATTTTAATTGAAAATTACTCAAAGAAAGTCTCTTGGGAAAATGAATGCTCGCAAAACTCTTGCACTCATAAATAAACGTACCAAATTTCAATACTTTGTATCCAGTACTTTGTCTGCAAAAAAAAACAACTGGTTCTCTAACAGGTACGTGATTGATTTCGATTGTTTATTTTCACTTACTTAGCCTGCGGTACATTGTGTTTCCTCTGCAAATCGACACGCAATCTTTCGCCGACGTGTCTGTAAATGTCGGCTAGCGTATTCAAAGCTGTTTCTCGTACTTTTTCGGATGGATCCGACAACAGTTTAACGATATTTGGAATGATCCCCGACAGCATCATCTCGTCTGCGCCGTGCCTAAAAAAGGATTTGTTAATTAACAATTAATACGATTAATAGGGTCATCCCGACCCTACGAAACAATCAACGGGAGTTCCTTACTCGTTCAGCGTGGTGGTTAAGAGTATTAGGGCTTCCTCTCGTAGTTTGCTGTTTTTGTGACTGAAAGCTGGCCGAAGTCTGTCGAGGAGCTGTTGAGGTGTCATACATCCTTTCTCCATGATTTTTAGAAGAACCATCTGGGCCTTTTCGCGTGTCGCATCTTTGCTATCACCTGCAACACAGAGAAGATTGGTCCATTTGATTACAGTGTTCTCGTAACGCATGCAAATAGAAAATACGTCGTCTTACTAAGGTACGAACGTGATGCAAACAAAAATCAAAAGACCGGTTCCGTGTATATTTAGATCACCGTCATAATATCTCGTCTCAAATGCGGTTCAATTTCCGTGCTTATTTTATCTGGAGCTCGAGGACTTCGCGATGATGTTCAACCGATTAAAACGTTATGAAACGACATTAGAAAAAATCGTGTTCAGCGAATAAAAATATCAGAACTCCATTTACCGGAATTGACGACGCCGCGATAAGTACTTGGTTTGGTGAGCCCTTATTATCCGAACTCGATTCACGCAACGTATCGCTTATAGAAATTCGTCAATTCCAGCTTTTTTTTGTATATGTCGCAGGGAGATGATAAAAATGGAGATTTGATCAAATCCCTTAACTATTTTAGCGAAAAGATGAAATAATATTGTTTAGATATTAAAAGTATTTATTTAGTAAATCATGCATTATTAAATGTAGAGTAGGTAATACAACAATAGTCATAGAAACAAAAATTATTTATTGGAAACTAATTAGCAAAAAAAAATAGGTACTTAAGCTGATATTTTTAAAAACAAAAAAGATATTTTTAGTGAACACTTTTAGTGAATATAATTAATAAATAATAATGTTCATTCATTTTTCTTAAACCACGTTGTTGATTTGTGGGATCTCGAGTTAGAAAGTACGTTACTTTTTTTACAGACACATCTTCTTGTTTTACATTGTATTTTGGATTAGTCACAAGACCACTTCTTAAATCCTTGACCCCCAAATAAGGATAATTTTCCTGCAATCTCACGCAGGCTTAGGTTAGTCCGTGGAACTGTTTCAGTAAATGTTGTAGTAGCTATTTGAAGAGCGTTTATAGGTAGGCAACCTTTACAATTCTAATTGAGGTACCAATTTGGTATAAATTATTTTTTATATCTAATACGATCCCCACAATGTTATTTCCATCTAAGGGACCTCTATCTATCTTAGGTACATGCACCAAAACTGTGGAATTCACTAACACGTCTTTAAATTTCTCCAAAGAAACTTCTTTCATTTTTTCAGCTAATCTTTTTAGGTGCTTTACAGCATTTTCTCTTTGATCTTTAATGCTCTCTTCTTTTTACCATAAATAGCACAGAATTTTCGATCCATATCCTTCTTCACCTACTGTATTCCCACATATTGCGTGCACTGGATTTTTACAAATGTCACATGAATGGACTCTATTTCTTTTGCTAATTAGTTTTGAATAACTAATTTGTGTTTATATTGTTGTATTACCTATCTACATTTAATAATGCATGATTTACTAAATAAATACTTTCAGTATCTAAACAATATTATTTCATCTTTTCATTAAACCAGTTAAGGGATTTGATGAAATCACTTACTTTCTTGAGGGAAATCACCTCACAGAGTTATTTTAACATCTTCCGTAGATTGATCATCTATCTTAGGGATTTGATCAAATCTCCGTTATTATCATCTCCCTGCGACATATACATTTATTTAAAATCGCTTCTACAACCAAGATTATTAGCGAGTGCAATCAATTATAAATTACATATTACAAACTTTGGTTCAATTATTATAGTGTACATTGTTGAGTGTGTTAAATTTGGTCAAGTAAGTTGATCTTTTTAAGAAACTGGATAACTTTTTTGCAGTCTGCTATTTTGTTCAGATTAGTCTTAAAATTATCACTGAAATTTAATTTGTTCTTTTCGTTTTGAAATATGTTACAATGCATTAGAATATGACAAACAGAATTTGGGACTTCGCATGATCCACACAGATGATGTAGTTCCCTATTTAACAGGTGTTGGTGCGTAACACTTCTTTGTCCCATTCTTAATCGCGATAATACTGATTATTCCTTACGATTGAGGTGGTTGGAATGTGATGCTTGAGATAAAGAAGAGTCCATTAGTAATTTTAATTTGGAATTCTGTTCATTCCACTGTTGCTCTCAGTGTTTATTTACTTCTCTAGAAAAGAAAGGAAAACTTCAGCATACAGTTCTTCTATGCAATACATGAATTATATACAATTGTTTCATGCATTATTCAATTTAGTTCCACATAAAATATTCTTGCATTTAATTGAAAAGAGTGCTTTTAGTCATTTGTCCCATCACATTAGAAATAATTACAACTTACAAATGAAGATTTAGATGGTAGATTTAGTGTTAAGCTCTAACTTGTTCCTTTGAAAACTTTGTGGAATTATTTGCACGCACCAATATAAATGTAATTGTATATGAGAATAGAAGTCCATTCATTATGCTACTCCACTAACTATAGCACCACCTACATTCTTAGACGTTTCAAACTTTTGCATGGGAATAAAGAAACATCAATTGTACGAGCTGAAAGGATATGATAAATAATGAGTTTTACATTAATCTTTCTGGAAATTGCTCTTATATCCAACATGAAATAATCAAAATACTGATTTTCGATTGCTGCATAACTATAGCACCAATATAAATAAGCAAGTTTCGTTAGCTTTGGAGTTGCGATAGGTGTGGGTGAACAGTGATTCCTTTTTTTCATAAAATTAAACATTATATTATACATTAAAAAATGGCATGTGTTGCATTTCTTTTAATGCTGCAGGGAAAATTGCAATTTTAGCATATCAAGTGGTAAGTGTTAACATTTGAGGAATTCCCAGTAGACTAGGAAAGTCTCACAGTGTTGTGACAAACTTCTTAAGTGACCCAGCCAACTATGGCAAATGTAGTGGTTCAAAGAAAAAACTGAGTCCTCGTCCGAATTTTAAAGTTAATTTCATTTTGAGGTTAGGAAATCCTGCATGGTTCTGGCATCAATAAATTCCCATATCACTCCCACCCTTTACTTTAAACATGTATGTATCGATGAAAAAGAAATTACAATGCTTCATAAATTAATTAGTACATAATTTTGAAAGAAAACATAAGAGCTATTATGAATTATATTTTTAATCATTTTCATGCGGGCACCCACTCGTGAAAGAAAAAAACATACAACAATTTTATATACGCACAAAAAAGGAAGATTATGACAGAAAAACTGCACAGGCGTGGATGGACACCTCCCTTCAAGGCAGAAGAATTTTTGCAGGAACCTAACCTAGCAGCAATCCGGATAATCACAGAGTTCCTAAAAGAAAATAACTTACAGATTTAACAGGAAACAAAATAACAATACACACAACACTCTGAATCACAGAAGGACACCAACAATACAATAACTACAGAAATATATACAGAAATACTACACATAGAATAAAATCATATCTAGTATATATGTATAAACAAATACACTTAAGCCAAGATGACTTCTACTATTAAGTATTATATGTAGCAATGTAAATATTTCTATTTTTGTATTTTTTATATTGAGGACTAATAGACCTACACAAGTTTGAAGTCCGTATCTGTTTAATTTTTTAATAAACACCTAACGAACAACTACAACAATTTTAGCTGGTGAATTACAGGTGACAGCCTAGCAGACCCCTGCATACCACCAGAATGTAATATAAAAAAGGCGCATGTTTCAATACTAAACGAACAACTATAAAAGTTGCTAACATTTTGATGAAATCGTGCAATCCAGAAACAAGAGAATATAATTTGAATGTTTCACGATAGACTGTACATCGAGTCCTTAAAAAAGGTTCTAACGTTGTCAGCCAGAAATGAGAGACCGTCCCTAAACTTCTGAAACGGAATAAAGTTGTTAGATTAGAGTAAGACCAACTTCGAAGAGATTCATGTAAAACTCATTATTCATCATATCCTTTCAGCTCGTACAATTGATGTTTCTTTATTCCCATGCAAAAGTTTGAAACGTCTAAGAATGTAGGTGGTGCTATAGTTAGTGGAGTAGCATAATGAATGGACTTCTATTCTCATATACAATTACATTTATATTGGTGCGTGCAAATAATTCCACAAAGTTTTCAAAGGAACAAGTTAGAGCTTAACACTAAATCTACCATCTAAATCTTCATTTGTAAGTTGTAATTATTTCTAATGTGATGGGACAAATGACTAAAAGCACTCTTTTCAATTAAATGCAAGAATATTTTATGTGGAACTAAATTGAATAATGCATGAAACAATTGTATATAATTCATGTATTGCATAGAAGAACTGTATGCTGAAGTTTTCCTTTCTTTTCTAGAGAAGTAAATAAACACTGAGAGCAACAGTGGAATGAACAGAATTCCAAATTAAAATTACTAATGGACTCTTCTTTATCTCAAGCATCACATTCCAACCACCTCAATCGTAAGGAATAATCAGTATTATCGCGATTAAGAATGGGACAAAGAAGTGTTACGCACCAACACCTGTTAAATAGGGAACTACATCATCTGTGTGGATCATGCGAAGTCCCAAATTCTGTTTGTCATATTCTAATGCATTGTAACATATTTCAAAACAGTCATTTAACCGATTGTGGTAGGTTTCAAAGGTTGACAAAATTGCAGGATAGCTTCCTTAACTAATAATTAAAACTGTTGCTTTTTAATATAAAATCATTAATAAACGAAGGAAAATATTAATATATACGTTAAAGAATGGTAAAAGATAAAAATAAGCATATGTGCATATTTAGATTTGGAGAGATCCAAGAATAATTTAGTTATCGTAAATAATGCATGAATACTGCAAGATACACTTACACATAAGTAGATGGAAGAGCTATTATACCTACCCAGTCGATCTATCGTTGGTTGGATAATAGTTGAGATATAGTGCTTGAAATCGTGACCCATTCGATCGGCGAGGAAAGTGAGAATTTCTAGTCCGTTCTGGACCACCTACAACAAGAACCAAGAATCGTTTTAATCTACGGCATAGTAATGACCATTACAGCAAAATGATTATCCCCTTTCGTTCATAGACAAGTTTAGCTGTTCTAAATCCTTCACAACTTTCCAGTTGATCTACCAAGGCAATCGAGATTCGCTGGGTAATTTGCTGGACATAGAAGACGCTTATGTGCGTCTCCGTGACAAGAGATCAATTAACGTCGCTGCTCAAAATATGTACACGAAAAACCAGTTTGCCAAATGCACAGTCATTGGAAGGGAATCGACCGAAATAGCAAAATATACACGGTGTCCCGTGCAAAGTGTTACGAGCTATTTTCTAAGAAACTAACGAAGATGTCCGCGTCATGTTTGGTACAGTTAACAAGAGAATTGACTTTTTTCTGGTTTCTTCTCCATTTTTTACCGAAGGAAGTAGGCAAGATTTTTATTTGAAATTTACACATGCTTTTATTACTATTTCAGTATAACGTAAACATTTTTATGGAATGATTCACTTAATAATATAAATGTTACAGCCCATTGACTACAAAATAAACATTGAACACTGGGAATTGCTTTTTTGGACTTTTGCTTTCTTCAATTTTTATTGAAGAAAGTATGCAAGATTTTTATTTGAAATTTTACACACGCTTTTATTACTAATTCAGCATAACGTATAAATTTTTATGGAAACATTTACCCAATAATATAAATGTTACAGCCCATTGACTATGGTTGCTTTTAATTGATCGTGACACAATTAAACATTGGTCACTGGATAATATGATTTCTACCATCCAAATAAACTGAAGTAAAAAATTCAACCGGCGTTTATTCTATGAGGACATCGTCGTCATCTAACGAAAAATAAATTCAAAAGGAATTTTTTTTTATGAATGATAGGTGGTCAAACTCGTAAGTTCCAATTTTCAGGGAAAATGCCTAAATTTTTAACAATAAATGAAAAACTATGCAATTTATCATCTCTCCAGTTTGTTAAACGATAGAGGCTTCATTTTTTAGTACACAGTCTAATAGTCGAATCTATACTCTGTGCTCTATAAATTCGCAATTTCCATCTTAAAAAGCAATTTTCACCTTAATACGGTAATCGTTTACCCCTTTAACAGTTTTTTGCTCATTTTCATGATTTTTTTCTAGCCCAAGTACTTGACATAAAATTCTGGAATTTGGTACGTTTATTTATACATGTATATACAAAATTCACTTGAATTTGCAATTGTCCTGCTCAAATTGTTCCGAAGTTATGTGTAATATTTTACATGACGTCACGTCAGGTGGAACTGGCTCAGAATGTTAACGCGATTGCGACCGCTCTGGTGGTTCGAACAAACGGAAAGTGATTTTGTTTTATTCAGTATTAATGTGGTTATAGACTTACAAATTATTGAATACGGAGGCACAGAATTAATTTCTACCATATTTTGATTTGCTTTTCTATGCTATTTGAATGAAAAACTCCAAAGAAACGTGCCATTTCGTAAACTTTGTACTCGCCCAAATTAATCCTGTATATGTATACAATTACTGACTGAGTTTGCCAAACTTGCGATGTCGTCTCAGAGGGGAGATCCGAGTGCAGAGAGTTAATAATCGTCCACCTATGGTTGTTTGAACTCATTTTCGCCAAGATGATAAATTCATGATGACTTAAATTCAAGATTAGAAAAAATTCATTAAATGCAAACTTAAAAAATGAATTCAAGATTCCAAAATAGAAAAAGTTTCCTCTAGAAATATCCTCGCAAACGTTTCGTTCAAGAGCTATTTACTTTTGAAGTTATTCTATTAGGAATTACAAATAAATAATTTCGAAATAATAAATTTATCTTTATTACTTTTTAATAATAATAATAATAATAATAATAATAATAATAATAACTACTTTTCAGTAATTTTTTTTTGACATGCTTTTGTTTACAAACAAAAGCGTATCAATGATCTTCAAAACAAGGAAAGGGACGTTTCGACATCATTCATTCTTATAATTCTGTAAGTCCAGAAGTCAATAGCTCTTGAACGACACGTTTGCGAGCATATTTCTAGAGGAAATTTTTGTTTCTTTTGGGGTCCTAAATTCATCTTTTAAGTTTGACCATTTAATCCGGGAACACCCTGTATATTCTCCATTCGTCGTTTACTGTAGAAATTATTTTAAATATTTTAGAGACATGAAGTATATACAGTCAATCTCATAAATATTCGTACTCTGTATGTCTATTGAAGAAATTTGTTTAAATTAAATGGTAGGTTTGATGTTTCCAAGTATATGTTTGTATCAATATATTGGTGTATATATGTATAAATATATACGTGTATAAACTTATTAATATACATATTTATAAAGAAAAATTCATTTGGTAATATCAAAGCTATTATTTAATTTAGTCAAAGTTCTTCAATAGGCATAGAGGGTACGAATATTTATGGGATTCACTGTATATCAAGATAACTTGAATTCAACACTGAAAACATTATCAAATGCTTGTATTATATATCCCTCACTCATCGTTTATTATAGAAATTATTTTCAATATTTCACAGAGTTTAAGTTTTATTGGCGATGTTTACGCATCGCTATGGTCCAGCTATTGATCCGTTCCAGGTAAACTCTGGAAGCACTTCCCTTAAAGCTAAAAAAATTCGTAGACCCCTTGTACTTTCCCTCTTACTCATACTTATGCTTCGTCTACGAATCCTCTCCGTGTACTTGTAATGATTACTTCACGCTATATTTTTTTACCCTCTGAGTTTTCATTAGAACGTAAATGCGGAGGTTTGAGCGCATTACACGGATTCCGGATTCGTAGTTGCGCACACGTAATCACCGAAAACCCTTAACACGTTAGCTGCCAAGCTGCTTCTAGCTCGGTGTCTCAAATGTAACATACACTACATGCCATAAGTTTCTGGACACTTGCATACTTTAACGATAGAAGCTTTCTTTATTGATTTATTGTGTTGTTTTACAAGTAGGATCCCATTGTTAAATATCACAAGCAATATTTATTCTCTCAAAAACCACTTGAAGGACCTCAAAAAGAAAACATGTTCATGTTCATTTACTTGTAAATGGTGCGTAACCCGCAATTGGCTATGACACCTATAGAAGAAAGGCAGTCTCACGTTTGCAACGCGCATTCGTACAGTTATAAAATACAGTGTTTCTCTAAAGCCATATATGTAGGTATTAGGTGTAGAAATATAAAATAATTTTTTGGAAAAAAAATTTAACCGACTTCAAAAAAAGTACAGTGAAAAGTATGAAATAATTTCTAGTTAATTTATATGAATACGCACTAGCTCTAGATATAATTGCTTAAAAGTATGGGAAAATGCAGTGAAAAGCATAAAATAATTTCTAGTTAATGTATATGAATACGCACTAGCTCTAGATATAATTGCTTAAAAGTATGGGAAAATGCAGTGAAAAGCATAAAATAATTTCTAGTTAATGTATATGAATACACACTAGCTCTAGATATAATTGCTTAAAACTATGGGAAAATGCAGTGAAAAGTGTGAAATAATTTCTATTTAAACTGCATTGTTATTCACCATCGTTTGATGAATTTGATTAA
>NW_026532759.1:0-16069 GCF_026283585.1 Hylaeus volcanicus | reverse complement strand
TTTTGAATGATATTGTCAAGAAAAATTCTACGGTGGTATTTTAGGGAAAATATGACGTTTGAATGCAGAAAAGCGGACGTTTTTAGGTGAAAATCGACATTTTTCAACAAAAATCGACATGTCACTTTAAAATTAGCTTGACATTGGGTTTGAAGTATTTTTTGATGACACTCCCGAGTCTCTCCAATTAGGAAAAAAACTGTTTTTTTTTACACCTCAAGGTTTTGATTTATTTCCAATAAATTATTTTTTTCAAATTTAGACTCTTTTATCCGATCTACTGTGACGCAAACATCGATTTTTTGCTTTGTGAAATCGATCGTGTTGCAATCTCCATATCATTTATCGGCATACCGAGGTAGATTTTGATTAAATAGTCTCATAATGAAAATTCTATGGATACATATTATTCACCTCTCACTCAGGCTCTACACGCGGCTGGGAGAGGCTTAAGGTGTAACGTTCCACAATTTGCATATTTGGCCGTCACGCGTGCCTGTTGCGCCATAGCACCCTTATATTCGGTCGTTTCAAACAAGCGACCTGCATATATTCGTACATACATATGCACACAACGACCAAGCTCACACTAACGCATGTCCGTAGTCAAGTCGCTCGTCTCATCGATACAAACGAAGAATAGGGAGTGTCTCGGATGTCAGTATTTGGTGACACCAATTACTACGAGATGCTAGGAGAAGTCTCTTCCCGGGCTATTCGTGTATCTTTATGTAGGAAACAAGGAAAAGCACTTTTTAAATCCGTGAAAAAAATCGCAAAACGTCGGCTGCGGTTAGCGATGGCCATCGCACGCGGTGATTGGCTGATGGTCGCGTGTGCGCACAACCCCTTTCTCATGGGACGCTGAGAGGGTGTTCGGCACACCGTCCTCAGTCGGTTTAAGGCTCTCGTGTAGGGGAGATGTTGTCCCAGCCATTGCCGGTGACGAAACGTCAAACGGAGTTCAGTCGAAATTCGAAGTGACCGGTTGATTTGCTGCACAGTGAGAATATTTATCGTTATGGGACGACGGTAAGACACCCGCGTCGCCATCTTTGACATACCGAACTTGTGATAGATCGCGTTAACGAGTAACTGCTCGCGAATGTTTACATGGTAAACATCGGTGCACGGACAAAAAGCAGAGACCTTCGAGAATCACGATTGTGCAAGTTCACACGTGCGTTTCTACACGATCGTAAATCGATTCGGTAGTTCATCTACTGGACTGTTTGCTGTTCGAACCCTCAGTGAAAAAATGAGAACTACATCGTTGCTCGCTCTCGTTGTCTGTCTGCAGTGTCATGTCACTGGTTCCAGTGCTGGTGAGTCCTATCAAATACATTTCTTCCATTTGCCCCTTTCAATCTCTGCGACCCTTGTCACCAACTGACGACAAACTGTGCGATGTTTAACCCTTCGCACTCAAAGACGAGCTATACTACTGCCCATATACTTAGATGCATGTTACTATAAATATCAAAATAAATATAATATTTCTATAAAATTACATTAATTTGCGTATGTTTAGTTAATCAACATTTAAAGTTTGAAAAAAGTAGTATAATCTAACAAATTGTTAAAATCTTGAATAAACCATAAATAAAGTATTAATCGCAGAAGTATTGCTACTCATTCAATGGATATTGAATATAATCAGTATTTGAATAATCAATACTTAGTTATGTTCCATTTACATTTAGTGACACTTAAAATGATCTAAAATATTATAAATCAATTGTTTGATGTATTTATAATTATATTATATTTTTGTCGTATCGGACTGTTGGTTTTTGTTTAAAATATGAAACAAGCGAAGCTTAATTAATACAATGTATAAATGGATAAGGACCCCATAATATTCGAAGGGGTAAGAATGCTTTTCACTTTTACATTAACCAAGATAGTGTTATAATTTCTAGATCATAAGAAAAGAACACACATGACGTTTTTTAAAAGGATATAATGGTTTGGCAAGTTATCGGGTGGGATTATACTGTGATATTTGTATTTGTGTAAAACGTAATAGGTATTCAAAAAATTAAAAGTATTCTTAAAATATTTTTTTTTATGGAAACAAATAAATTGTAAGATGATAATTTTGTCGTCTTAAGCGAGCTATCATTTATTTTACATTTCGATTTGTTATTTTGGGATCATCTTCAGGATCTGTGAATATCACAATCAAATTTAATAAATTTATACATAACAAGACTTGTTTTGAATAAATATGTAAAAAGTTATAATTATCTCTTCGACCTAAATTTCTAAAAAACGTAAATTAAATAAAAACTTGTCTGAAATCATAAAATTATCATCAATATAGGATTCTCAATGAATATTAGCAAATATTTAATTTTAAATAACTAAAACCTTCAATTAATATTACATCATAAATTAAATTAGCTTACAGATTAAAAAAGATAATTTGTACATTGCAAATGCTTGTGCAATAAAGACATGAAAGAGATCAATAATTAAGCCTGTAACACAATCAGTAAATCCGTAAACATAAGTATAAAATTTTAATTGTATGGAAATCCTGTCCTACTTTGAACTTGAGGTAGCTATGTGAACCTGGAACCTGACTTTCAAAAAATTAATTTTTTTTTATGGAAAATGATAGTATTTCATTTGTAGTTGATTGTAATAACAATTGTTTCGTTCGTAGTTCGATCATTTATTAAATAAAAAAAATTGAAAAGATGACCAGCACTTGTGTTCGATTAAAAAACAAAATCCTAAACCCTCTTTTGGAAAATCGTTTATTTATAAAACATAACTTATAAAATATTCGAACATTAAAATATTAGAATGTCACAGCTTTCCCCTTGGTCAAAACACATTTCACTTGCCTCGTCACTCATCACTACAGAAAACATCGTTACAACTATGCTATCAGATGATCAGACATAATACATCGAAATAATATCATGGCCTTTGTCGAGTTTCAAGTAGAACACCATACCGAATGGAATTTAATTGCATCAGTTCTATTCATTTCTGTCACTACCATTCTCTCCTAACATGTTCGCAATCACCCATTCAGTTGGAAACCGTCCGCCACAGACCACGCTACATTTGTAGTGATATTATTTATTTAGTTATATAATTACACGCGTATATTCAACTGTATACAAATTAAATGAATCAAAGAAACCAACTGAATATTCTGAATATGTCACACATAATGAAACACGTGGCGAGAATTTTTAACTGATCAAATTATAAAACTTATTTAAAGAAAACGACTTGCAAAACTCTTTTATCTACTATTATTTATAATTGATGTTTCTTAAATTCCATTTTGTGGATAATGTGATACAAAACAGAAAATCGTGAAAACCTTAGTAACTTATTTGAGTAATTCATTAAAGTGTAATTGTAGAATAAGGACATTTAGTAAATGTCCTATACAGGAAAAAGTTGATGAAAATGATGCCTTAACAACATATGTCAAGGTCAAGTTCATCGGAGCGTATGTATGCGCAGATTCTAGTATAATACTTGTAATACATTTTTATTAATAACTTTTTAATAAAAAGCGAGCGACGACTAAAACTTCTTGGATGTTACTCAGGAGGGTACCCTTGATAACATATGTCAAGGTCAAGGTCATCGGAGATGCCTTATCTAATGTAAACATTTACCAAAGAGAATTATACAAGCATCATTAGGAAAAAGATTGGTTAGGATACATTAATTCTAGTCAATTTTATATTACCTTGAATATGGAAAGAAACAAAGTACATTGTAACACACCATTCATCACACCGAGGAAACAGCAAAGAGAATATGTGCTGCTTTTATGCGGAAGTGGTATGCTAAGTTAAAAAAATGATAATCTCACTCGCGAATATCGAGTGTTCCAGCCTATGGAATCGATTGAAACTGTGTTAAACGATGCGATTTAGTGCAATTCTACGTGTTCAGTACGTTATCAAACTTTTTCCAATGGTTTCAGGTCGCTGGAATACCGTTGGGCGTCGGTTTCATATAAACGCGAATATCTATTGTTCCAGCCTTTGGAATCGATCGAAACTGTGTGTTAAACAATGATATTTCGTAAAGAGTGATCGAATACAGATAATTCGCTTGTATTTCGTAAAGATTAATTGAACACAAATAATTCGCTTATACAATTACCCTTCTCGATTTTACGTTTTCTTATATCTCTTGTTTTCTTCTCGCCTCTGTTCACTTCGCTTCTTCCCTTGTTTCTCGATGTAACTAACTCGACTCCTTACAACGATCTATCGAAAGTATCGAGACGTTTCAATCCAATATCGATTGCCGACACGGCCAATCCTGACTGAAAGCCGTCCTCGGCGTTACAGTAATTTGTTTATTTAGTTGATTCATGGCCTGTAAGATATGAAGAAACATAAATAATTTAATAAATTTATTTATTTCTTTTCATTTGACAAATATAGCTATCGTTGTCGTCCTTAATGAATTTTTTATTTTATTTTTATTTTGTGTGTGTGTGTGTGTGTGTTTGCCAATACGGCTATCTCTGCCATCCTGACTATAACATAGTCAGGTCTTTCAGTGTTTGCGCAGGTCTAATACACTTTTTTTTATAATACAATAATCTTTTTCCAACATTAACATCTATTGCACTTTAGAATAACTATCTAAGATTTGAGACTAGATCGCCCTCAAGACAGGACAAGCAACCAACATCCCATGATGCTCAGAACAAGCATGTAGTATAATGACTACTGATGTGCTAGCATATACGATATCAGAATGCACAGCATCCCATGCCCTTCGATCTCGAATCAACACACCACAATGCACAGTGGACCTAGGATACCAATGTGCAGGATGCTGTTGTGTCTATCGAGACCTCCATTCACAAATCTTTTCGTCAGTTCACTATTCTATTTATACCATCTTTATCAGTTTAGGGTTTGGCTCCTTCATTGGATGCCCCAGCCCCTTCAGATTAAATTTTGCGGGTTAGTACACACTTTTTTTTTAGGGTTTAGCTCCTTTTTGGATACTCCAGCCCTTTCTAATTACCTTTTTACAAATTAATACACACCTTATGATTTTTAAATCATCTTATAATTCATCATCTACTTCAATGATATCACCCTCATTTGAAGAAGCATCATTTTCTTTGTCACTACAAATATCACTTTGTGATATGTGCTTCATATTTTTTTCTGTTTGTCTTATTTTATGTTTAGTTGTCGGACTTGGCAACTCATATGACTTGTGCCCTAAATCTGTCACCACTTTATATGGCCTTTAAACTCCTGTCTCAACTTTGTAGAATGTCTTTCATTAATTTTCAGTAAGCATAAATCGTTTGCAGTAAATGATTTCGTAAGCCGTCTGCTTTTGTTATCGAATCTATTTTTTTTTGTATATCGCATTCTGTTTAATGTTACTGTCGGCCTTATCGCGTATAGTATCTAAATTTAATTTTTCTGTGTCATGTATAGTGATTTTGTTTATTGTAGGTAAATTTATCTGTCGTCCAAACAATAATTCGGATGGAGAATATTTTGTAACTCTATGTTGCGTACTGTTTATGATCAATTGAACATCAGCAAGTCCATCTTGCCAACGTTCATCACAGCTAGTTTCAGCTACTGACAATAAATTTTTTAACAAGCTCATCACCCTTTCAACTTGGCCATTCGCGCTACTATTACCTGTTGCTATAAAATGTAATTCAATATGATTCTCTTCACAATAATCGCGAAATTTTCCCCCAGAAAAAGAAGTTTCCTGATCTGTAATAATGCGGTTAGGTGTACCAAAAATGGATATTGTGATTTTAAGAAACGCAACAGCTGCTTCAGCTGTAAGAGTGGAGGTTCTGTATAGCAAAGTAAATTTAGTGAAAGCATCTACAAGGATAAATGCATATTCTTTTAAATTAAGTGCTTTTTCTTTTTCTTTCTCTTTCGCTCCCGTTGGCCGACCGCATGGTACCCGTGAAATTAAAACTCCTGAATTGGATTGTACAAACAGCATAGAAATCTTAGGATTTGGGCGGAGCACACGGACACCTTAGTCAGCCTAGAAGTCTAGCCAATTAAAATTCATTATCGCTAGGGCTGCACTCTGGTTCGGCACCTCCGAGAATGCAGCGCAAGCATTTTTGTAAACTTCGAACCGAGTTGCGCACGAAACAGCGAAGTCAAAATCACTTCTCATTGTACAGTCGCATCGAGCGCGAGCAAGTCCGAGCGAATTATTTAGAGCAGAGTTGTTTTACCGGTTAAATTCATTGTGAAATGTGAGTGGTAGGCAGAGACTCAATTCCTCGTTAAATAACCTAATTTCATTCTTGAATTTTTCTTAATTACTAAATTTTATTTAAAATATTTTAATTTTAAATCAATTGTTTTTTGCAAGTATTAATTATCCGTTTATTACATAAATCATAATTTTTCCCGTGTGTGTGTGTGTGTGCTTCTACCTCGTTCAGGATATTCGACGACCAACATCCGTGCGATTCAATACACCGATAAATCCGTACGAAAAACTTAGTGGTGAGTTGTTTCTTTTCAAGCGCAATATTTTCCAAAGTTGTGATCATCGGGGATAACTGATAAATGTTTCATCATTTCCGGGGGAACCCTAATTAATTATCCCCGATGAATAGTATGTTTCCCGACAATATGTAATATATATATTTACAACCACAAAGGAATGAAAGAAAGAGCATAATTTAACGCAGAAATAAGAATCTTGTACCTCAACATATTTGTTATAATCTAAATCATAATAAATTAAATTCAGCAGTGTTATTTCAATAGTAAAAACGTTTCCAAAATTTAATGTACCTCTTCAATCTTAATTGGCTATCCTACTATCACGAAAGATTCACATACGAGTCAGAGCCTGTACGGGACTGTTGCGACAAAGACCTGACCTTGTCGATAGGCAAGTAAAATATCATATATATAATATTGTTTAAGTTAATTAACCCATTAACATTCAATAATTACAATAAAAAAATAAAATTAAAAACTGTGACGCGGGAATCTCGTCCCACGTCACACTCCTAATGCTTTTTCAATAGCACGCTGATACACAGGTGGGGAGTTTTTTAAACCAAATGGCATTGTCAAATATTTATATTGTCCATCTGGAGTGCGAATGTCGTTTTTTCTATCGATTCGTTTGTTATTGGAATTTGATGAAATCCTGAAGCCGTATCAAGTATTGCAAAATGACATGCAACATTTAAATTATTGATCAAATCACTTATTAACGGTAACGGATACTTGTCAGGTATTGTGTTTGCATTAAGAGCTCTATAATCTACACATAATCGCTTAGAACCATCTTTCTTGTCAACTAAAACCACAGAGCTAGCAAAAGGTGAATTACTTTCCCGAATAATGTTGTTTTTTAGAAGATCTGCTATTTTCGTTCGAACTATTTCTCTTTCTGGTGGAGCTAAGTGTCGTGGCTTTGAATGAACATATTTGTTAGGATCAATCAATCTAATATCCAATGATGCCACCTTAACTCGTCTCTTAGGTGTTCCCAATATAAAAAATTCTTTAAATTTGTTTAGTACTACGCGTAATTTCATTAAATCGTCTTCGTTTGTCAAGTCTGTAATGATTTTATCAAAATTTACATTTAAATTTGCTGACATTTTTTTTCGAGTAAATTCAAATTCCGTCGAGTCAATCATTACAGATAATGTGTGATTGTCTTGAAATATGTCTTTTCCATAATATGATTTTAATTCCAAAAAGGAAAACCTCGCTTTTAATTTTTAAATGGCTAAATATGACATTATTAGAAATACCCTTTAATGCCACAGTTTCGTTTACTTTTTCGCAAATATCACGCTCAGGTAGCTCATTAATAGAATTGTTGTAATCTTACCTCGCTTAGTGTGTAAAGAATACAAATAAATTAAACATATAGAATTCTTGTTTTACTGTTTATTAAAAGGAAAAAAAAGCAAAGAAAGAATAATGCAGTTTATAGAAGACAATTTAGCCAAACAGAATAAAACAGACCACACATAGTGCAGACCACTATTTTACAATGCAGAACAACAGAGGAAAAACAAAAAAACAAAAGAATATCGCGCATCCATCTGCGCATAAGTGCGATTCTTACCACATTAAAAAAACAAACACACTAAAAATAATTACATTTCATCAAGAATGGTATCTTACCAATGAACAATCTGAATCAGTATCAAATATAAATGGAATGATCTTACCAGATTCAAAGGCGACGTGGTTCATAGCAATTTTGTTGCAAAGACTGACTGATTTTGTAGCTTTGGCAATTTTCTTGGGACATTCAGTTGAAATATGTCCATTTTCGTTACAATTGCAACATTTAACAATATTCCTGCTATGATTTTCTCCTTTGTTCCCACTTAGTTGAACCTGGTCCTTAGCATTGGAAGCTAATCTATACTTTGATGAAATTATATTTTTCCATCTGCACTCCTCTCGGCGATGTACCAATTTTCCACAGTTATTACAGTATCCACGAAATCTTTTTGCCTCGTAAATATTATCCTCAGCAACTTTTCGTTTTTGGATCTTGGTTTGTGTCACGTGTCGAGCATCTAGTAGTATCAGCTTACTTGTTAGCTGATCTTTTGTTGGAAGTTTCCTTTCAGACGTCCCTTCAACAGATATCAGAGGTGCCTGCAATGATGATCTCCATAATTGCAGTGCCAATAGACAAATTATCTGGTCAATGTCTTTATGCGGCTGTTGTGATACTTCGTTCATAAAGGGCTCCAATGCTTTGTAAGTATCAATGTTTGAAGTGCAATTTGTTAATTTTTGACACATAGATACAATAGAGTGATTGTATCAACACCAAATTTATCAATTAAAGCAGCCCTCAAAGTTGACCATTGTTCTACGTCATTCGCAGATGTTAAATGATTTGTTCTTTCGATATACCATTAAGCAGCCTTTCCCACAAAAAGTCTGTCGTAAATGTAAAGAAGCTCCTCCTTCTCAACAGAATTAATTTTCAACCATCTATCTACATATTTACACCAAATATTTAAAGATGTACTTCCTGTTTTCGGATCAAATGGCTTCGGTAACCTTTCTAAGCGATTTTCGAACAAATTTCTGCTTGCTACTGCTGATTTGGCAGTAGAAATAGATGCTTCATTATTACGATGCAATAAGCTGAATAATTGTGTAATCAAAATATTTGGGTCTACCAGTTTTTCAGCATCGAAAACAACATCACTCGCTTTAGGGATTTCTTCTGGCGCACTCATCGTAAAACTGTTCGTATCCCACTTCTGATTTCGTAAAGAGTAATCGAATACAGATAATTCGCTTATATTTCGTAAAGATTAATTGAATACAAATAATCTAGTGACGCGGTAGCGTCTCGGCGCCAAGTACATGAAAAATTACCCGTCACCGCGTATACACCTGGCGTTGGAGCTACCACGTATTTTTTACAGGAGAGATGGTCCATTCCAACCTAACTTGAAACTTCTTTCATTAATATCTCATCACGCCTGCAATATATTCTATTACATTAACAATATATTTTTCTGATGTAAATCGCATATAAGCTTTCGAATAAAACCAAAATCAATAAAATCGGTCCACGTACAACTGACATATCGTAATATCATGTCATGAATCTGTCAGAAACGGTATTTTTCGTATGATTTTCCCGTCGTCAACCCTTAGCCAATAGGAGCTAAGCAAAAGCCGAGTGTCGTTCGTCAACTCTCGGAATCATTCGGTTCGGCATGGCTCGTCGGCCATCGAGCGTCGAGAGTTGAAACAGATGTCATCATTCATAACCTGCCAAGTGTCAAAAGTTTTTGCACTATTGCATTATTAATTATATTTATATCAGCAAAATGTTTTCAATTCAGGTCTTTTATGTAGGGTTTAATAACAAATTGCAACCAGTGTTGTAAAGTGTTGATAATCTTGACTACAAGGTAAGTGGTCAAAATCTAAATTGTCAGGTACCTTCATTCATACAGAATAGATCCATACCACTAAAGTGTTTTTAATTTAGACTTTTTATGTAGAGCTTATAGAAATGGAGTCATTTTCTCATTTCATCATTAACATTAAAATTTCTTGCAGCAAAAAAAAATTGCAGGTATATATAATTATTTATAAATTGAACGAATAAGTGTTTATAATTAATAAATTATAAGAAATATATATATTCGCATTTGTTATCCCCCCTCCCTTTATTTTACTCTATCCAATTAAAAAAACAAATAATAATTTAGACTTCTTATGTAGAGTTACAGAAATATCAATTTTATTTTTGTAAATTTAAAATAGATTCTATATAATAAATGATTTGTAAAAAGAGGCGAGATCCGACAAAAAACGTCAAAAAAGTAAAAAGATTACCCCAAGTACATGAAAAAGTGGAAGACTCAAGGAGTTATCATTAAAAAACAGAAGATCCCCATAAAAAAAACTACAAGAAAATAGAAAAAGATGTGAAATCGAAATGAGCTGCCAGATGATTTGCCTAGATGTCCGCGGCCTGGAAGTCAAATGCTTGGCGTGGCCATGCAAGGTCGTGTCGATGAATAAGAATTATTTTAAAACGCAAAATAATGAAAGTGTACTCATATTGTCAGAGTTTTAAACTGACAAATTATCTGAAAGCTTGCGAGAGTAAAGGTATTGACGTCAATGAATGACCTTAGACATAATTTAAAACGCAATACAATGAAAATGTACTCATATCGTAAGAGTTTTAAATTGATAAATTATGTGAAAGTTGCGGGAGAGAAAGTATGGGTCTTGATGATCTGAGAATGCCTTGCCTGGCCATGCCAAGCATTTGACTTCCAGGCCGTGGACATCTAGGCAAATTCCTACCTATTCTACTTTTAATAACGTATGATTTACTAAATAAATACTTTCAATATCTAAACAATATTCTTTCATCTTTACACTAAAACAGTTAAAGGATTTGATCAAATCATACTATTTCATCTTTTTGCAAAAACAGTTAAGGGATTTGATCAAATTATACTATTTCATCTTTTTGCAAAAACAGTTAAGGGATTTGATGAAATCACTTACTTTCTTTAGGGATATGACCTTACGGAGTTGTTATTTTAACATCTCCCGTGAATTGATCATCTACCTTAGGGATTTGATCAAATCTCTATTTTTATCATTTTCCTGCGACATATACACAGACTTCTTATTTTTTTAATTGAAGAGAGGAAAAGAAAAGGAGAGCGGGTATATATATATTTCATATGACATTAATTTATTAATTACAAACATTTATTCATTCAATTCATGAATTAATACCAATACCAGCAAATTTGTTATGCACACTGCTCATCATCATCTTATGCTTTAATTTATCTGTAACACATACAAACCATATTTTAGTTCCAAATTAACGCAGAACTTAAAATAAAAATAGAAATCATAATTTTCATACAAACATTATGTACAGCTCACTTAATTCCTTCCGTTGTACACTCTGTCAGATCGTAGTATATTTTAACTGACCAATTTCACTATACCTGTCAAACTTTATCGTATTTCCTGTAATACTTGCACGATTCTTCTTGTGGTATTCTAATAATTACTACCAAATATCCTTCCTTCAGATAAAATACTAGAATTTCGCAGCAGCAGCTCCCATTTTTGAAGAGCACCAAACTATTGTTGCTTTGTCAGCAAATTATTTACTTCATGAAATAAGCAATTCATCCTTTAGTTTCCTCTTATTGGAATGAATGTAGCTGCTTAGATCAATCAAAGACTATGGAAACAGAAAACGCACAAGAATTTGCAATGATAGGCACATATACTTTAAGCACACAAAACTACTTATCAAATAATGGTAAACACTATCTACTTTTAATTGTGGATTTTACTTACTCTTTTATTGATGATGTTTATGCTCCTCTTCTTGTTGTGAAATATAATAAAATATGTCGCACTGCTAATACTACTATTATAGTTTTACTGCGTGCACACACGTATTACAAAGCAACATTACTGTCTCTTGTGCATTATTTCTTGCAGTATCTGGTGAAATTTTTTTCTTCTGTCTTAATAATCTACATCCAGCTATTCTTCACTATAACCTATATTTGTCAAACGATATACACAAGTATTTCTTATGGCGGCCGACGAGCCTTGCTGACTGATTCAGAGAGTCGACGAATCGACGAACGACCTTGTCTCCTATTGGCTAAGTGTTGACGAAAAACGACTGGAAAAGTAAAGACGGTAATATTTTTGGATGTATCGTGACATGATATTACGATATCGCTATTGTACGCGTACCGATTTGATTGATTTTGGTTTTATTCGAAAGCTTATATGCGATTTACATCAGAAAAATGCGTTTCAATTTAGAAAATATTGCAGGCGTGATGAGATATTAATGAAAGAAGTTTCAAGTTAGGTTAGAATGGAACATCTCTCCCGTAAAAGATAACGGTAGCGCCACGTTATACAGGGTGGCTATATAATTTTTCATGAATTAGCGTTGAGACGCTACCGCGTCTCTAGATGATACTCTGCTCATGAGGAGAGGTACATATTGGAAAACTAGAGGGAATATAACCACTAATTCAATGAACACCGATGTTTGCATCAAATTGAGATACTTTTTTATATAGCCGAAGCTGTAACCAGAACTCTATAACAGTGGTTAGTTATTATAATACTTTTCAACGTTAGTCAAAATCCATTATTTGATATTAATACTTGTGATTGTAACATTTAATTTTGTAATTATTCACTGAATAGTTCAACAACACGTCGATAATTTCATTGACACTTTCTATCCTCAAAAATATGGAGATGGCAATCATTTTGGACACTTTTTAAAATAGATGTTTTACATTCGAGCATTAAAGCATTAATTTATCTCCCACGAACAAGTATTAGAAATAATGATACACGTTTTCTGATTTCTTTGTTCAGTATTAAGTGAAGGTCAACATATTTTATGATTAACATAATTTGTCCTTTTATAAACTCCAAGATTGTAATAATAACAATATGTCAATCTACTAAAAAAAATATCGATGTAGTCACAGTATTTGCTCCTTTGGATTGATAATTATTCGCCTAACATCTTTTCGTATCGTCAAAAAGAAGTGAAATATTTTAGATGGTCAAATGAAGTAGAACTTCCTGTATACTTCAAGAACTATATGTAAAACACGTAATACATGTACCATATGCAAAATATAAAGAAAAAGAAACATATTTATCATTTTTGAATGATACGATTTTATGTACATGCCAATCAATATTTGCAATCTAATGGTAACAGATGAACACGTTGAGAGAAACATAATAATGTCTTTTATATACATATACTCGAATTATACAGGGTGTTTACGTATAGGTCCGAACATACGCACGGTGTCAATTCTACAACAAATTTCCGGGCCAGCTAAGCCATTCTCAGATCATCAAGACCCATACTTTTTCTCCCACAAGCTTTCAGATAATTTGTCAATTTAAAACTCTGACAATATAAGTACACTTTCATTATTTTCCGTTTTAAAATAATTCTTATTCATTGACATCTTGTCCTTGCCTGGCCACGCCAAGCATTTGACTTCCAGGCCACGGACATCAAGGCAAATTTTTAAACAGCCTCAGTTTGTGGATGATACGCTATTTAACTTCTTCATGTCACCGCTAAAGTGTGGAACAGTCACTTTACATGAATTGTCATTAGGATCTGAACGTCCGCACTGTTGAACACAGCACTTTAGCTGCACATAGTTGGAAATCACCGAATTTTACATTGTGTTACACAGTGTCGCCTTTGCACTTTATTGGAAAGGACTTTCATATACTGGCTGCTCATTTTGATTTCACATCTTTTTCTACTTTCTTGTAGTTTTTTATGGGGATCTTTTATTTTTCTATGATAACGCCTTGAGCCGTCCACTTTTTCATGTACTTGGCGTAATTTTTTTACTTTTTTGAAGTTTTTTATGGGGATCTCACTTCTTTTTACAAAGATAATTTGTATAGCGAATGATTTCAAATAATAGAAAATGGGAGATCAGTTTGAATCCATTAAGGTTTCAAAAGTACATGGAACGCATTGCAGTAAGTCTCATTGCAATCAATTTATTAAAAAAAAAATGTAATCAGTTTATCAGTAACATTTAAATGCAACATGATTTTCTGTCATGTGTCGTGCACACTTTTGAGAACTTAAAGGACTAAGTCTGACCTTTCTTTTTCTATATTATTGTAATACAATAAATTATGTATTACAAATAGTGGATCTCTGTTCCTTTTCTCATTTTCTCATTATTTAAATTTGTTACAAGACTTTCTGCCATGTGTTCTGTATACTTTTGAAAACTTAATGGACTGAAGTTGGTCTGTTTCCTATATATGGCTTTAGACACATTATGTATATTGTAGACTCTACGCTTACTATAATAAAAGACAAATGTATTTTTATCTTAAGCTCTACATTAATTTGCAAGTAAAATAAGGTTTGTATGTGTTATTTACAAATAAAATTAATGTCATATGAATAACGCACAATGTATTATATTACGATACCAGATTCAGTTCCTTAAGTTTTCAAAAGCACACCGAACGCAAGGCAGAAAGTCTTGTTGTAACAAATTTAAATGTTAATAAATAAAGTGGGAAAATGTACAAAGAGATCCACTATTGGTAAAACACAATTTATTGTATTATAATTCCAGTTTCAGTCCTTTAAGTTTTCAAAAGTACGCACAATGCATGTCAGAAAGTCTTGTTGCAAGAAACCAAATGTCACAAATCCAAACTGACAGTTACAGGTTAGAAATGAAAGAGCGGCATGAGTGACAGTCATATTACAATTCCGACCGACGAGCCTTGCCGACTGATTCCGAGAATCGACGAATCGACGAACGGCCTTAGCTCCTATTGGCTAAGTGTTGACGAAAAGAATAAGAATCAGAATCAGAAGAAAAATCTTCAATTTCTGACAGATTCATGACATGATATTACGATATCTCAGTTATACATAGACCGATTTTATTGATTTTGGTTTTATTAGAAAGCTTATATGTGATTTACATTAGAAAAATGCCTTTGGATTTAGAAAATACAGCAGGCGTGACGAGATATTAACGACAACAGTTTCGGGTTAGATTGGAATCGCAGTTTTACGAGTAAAAGATGCGTGGTAGCACCAGCGCCAGTATACACGGTGGCGTATAATTTTTCATGTACTTGGCGTCGAGACGCTACCGCGTCTCTTAGATTTGTTAGGCAACCCTAATCCAACCATGAAAAATCAGGATGGAACCCCTGGGATTCGAATCCGGGTTTTTAGCGTGGTAGTCGGCTACACTACTCACTGCTCCACTGTAGCCCCTAATTTTGAATGTCATGTTTTTCATTTACGTGGCATCGTGGTTAGCAGAGAATATTGCGAGGCTTGGGGTGCTACATTGCGTATAGAGATAAATATACAGAGTGTCTACGTATAAGTCCGGACATACGCAGGGTGTCAACTCTACAACAAATTTCCAACAAAAAATTACTCTTAGACAGTTTCTTTGTGTCGCCTTATTCTCGAGTATTTTCACTTTTAATTTTTCTTCTGTGTTTTCGACTTGACACTCTTTAAACGGCCATAACTCCACTAAATTACAGTGCAAACTTAAAAATCAGTACACCTTTCGAAAGAGCGTTAAATTTTCCATCTCCCTGATGGGAAATCAAAATTTATTACGTAGGTTTAATAAGTGAAAAATTAGGTCAAACTTTACATTGTGACAATTTTTAAAAATTTGACTTTTTCTCTATCCGTTTTTCGGTTTTAAATACATAGTTGTTTGGCGGGCACTCCACGGGATAAAATTCCTCGTAGTCTCAGCTTTTGAATGATATTGTCAAGAAAAATTCTACGGTGGTATTTTAGGGAGAATATGACGTTTGAATGCAGAAAAGCGGACGTTTTTAGGTGAAAATCGACATTTTTCAACAAAAATCGACATGTCACTTTAAAATTAGCTTGACATTGGGTTTGAAGTATTTTTTGGTGAAACTCCCGAGTCTTCCCAATTAGGAAAAAAACTGGTTTTTTT